>NW_027365444.1:0-113284 GCF_046119375.1 Phyllobates terribilis
TGCTAGGATTAGCAGGAAAAAGCAAAAAATTTCAGAATTGCACCTTGCAATGTGGAGATATTACTGTTTGTGCATTTACAATATTCATTGATTTTTGCCATTGAAAAACATGTTTTTCATATACCAGAAATGTTTGAAGCTACTGACTGAATGAAAGGAGCTGGCATCTCACTCTCTTTGAATCTTCTTTATCATGCTAGGATTAACAGGAAAAAGCTAAAAATTTCAGAATTGCACCGTGCAATGTGGAGATATTACTGTTTGTGCATTTACAATATTCATTGATTTTTGCCATTGAAAAACATGTTTTTCATATACCAGAAATGTTTGAAGCTACTGACTGAATGAAAGGAGCTGGCATCTCACTCTCTTTGAATCTTCTTTATCATGCTAGGATTAACAGGAAAAAGCTAAAAATTTCAGAATTGCACCGTGCAATGTGGAGATATTACTGTTTGTGCATTTACAATATTCATTGATTTTTGCCATTGAAAAACATGTTTTTCATATACCAGAAATGTTTGAAGCTACTGACTGAATGAAAGGAGCTGGCATCTCACTCTCTTTGAATCTTCTTTATCATGCTAGGATTAACAGGAAAAAGCTAAAAATTTCAGAATTGCACCGTGCAATGTGGAGATATTACTGTTTGTGCATTTACAATATTCATTGATTTTTGCCATTGAAAAACATGTTTTTCATATACCAGAAATGTTTGAAGCTACTGACTGAATGAAAGGAGCTGGCATCTCACTCTCTTTGAATCTTCTTTATCATGCTAGGATTAACAGGAAAAAGCTAAAAATTTCAGAATTGCACCGTGCAATGTGGAGATATTACTGTTTGTGCATTTACAATATTCATTGATTTTTGCCATTGAAAAACATGTTTTTCATATACCAGAAATGTTTGAAGCTACTGACTGAATGAAAGGAGCTGGCATCTCACTCTCTTTGAATCTTCTTTATCATGCTAGGATTAACAGGAAAAAGCTAAAAATTTCAGAATTGCACCGTGCAATGTGGAGATATTACTGTTTGTGCATTTACAATATTCATTGATTTTTGCCATTGAAAAACATGTTTTTCATATACCAGAAATGTTTGAAGCTACTGACTGAATGAAAGGAGCTGGCATCTCACTCTCTTTGAATCTTCTTTATCATGCTAGGATTAACAGGAAAAAGCTAAAAATTTCAGAATTGCACCGTGCAATGTGGAGATATTACTGTTTGTGCATTTACAATATTCATTGATTTTTGCCATTGAAAAACATGTTTTTCATATACCAGAAATGTTTGAAGCTACTGACTGAATGAAAGGAGCTGGCATCTCACTCTCTTTGAATCTTCTTTATCATGCTAGGATTAACAGGAAAAAGCAAAAAATTTCAGAATTGCACCTTGCAATGTGGAGATATTACTGTTTGTGCATTTACAATATTCATTGATTTTTGCCATTGAAAAACATGTTTTTCATATACCAGAAATGTTTGAAGCTACTGACTGAATGAAAGGAGCTGGCATCTCACTCTTTGAATCTTCTTTATCATGCTAGGATTAACAGGAAAAAGCTAAAAATTTCAGAATTGCACCGTGCAATGTGGAGATATTACTGTTTGTGCATTTACAATATTCATTGATTTTTGCCATTGAAAAACATGTTTTTCATATACCAGAAATGTTTGAAGCTACTGACTGAATGAAAGGAGCTGGCATCTCACTCTCTTTGAATCTTCTTTATCATGCTAGGATTAGCAGGAAAAAGCAAAAAATTTCAGAATTGCACCTTGCAATGTGGAGATATT
Source organism: Phyllobates terribilis (assembly GCF_046119375.1). Taxonomy (NCBI): domain Eukaryota; kingdom Metazoa; phylum Chordata; class Amphibia; order Anura; family Dendrobatidae; genus Phyllobates; species Phyllobates terribilis. The sequence goes on from NW_027365444.1 coordinate 1,807, forward strand.
ACTGTTTGTGCATTTACAATATTCATTGATTTTTGCCATTGAAAAACATGTTTTTCATATACCAGAAATGTTTGAAGCTACTGACTGAATGAAAGGAGCTGGCATCTCACTCTCTTTGAATCTTCTTTATCATGCTAGGATTAACAGGAAAAAGCAAAAAATTTCAGAATTGCACCGTGCAATGTGGAGATATTACTGTTTGTGCATTTACAATATTCATTGATTTTTGCCATTGAAAAACATGTTTTTCATATACCAGAAATGTTTGAAGCTACTGACTGAATGAAAGGAGCTGGCATCTCACTCTCTTTGAATCTTTATCATGCTAGGATTAGCAGGAAAAAGCAAAAAATTTCAGAATTGCACCTTGCAATGTGGAGATATTACTGTTTGTGCATTTACAATATTCATTGATTTTTGCCATTGAAAAACATGTTTTTCATATACCAGAAATGTTTGAAGCTACTGACTGAATGAAAGGAGCTGGCATCTCACTCTCTTTGAATCTTCTTTATCATGCTAGGATTAACAGGAAAAAGCAAAAAATTTCAGAATTGCACCTTGCAATGTGGAGATATTACTGTTTGTGCATTTACAATATTCATTGATTTTTGCCATTGAAAAACATGTTTTTCATATACCAGAAATGTTTGAAGCTACTGACTGAATGAAAGGAGCTGGCATCTCACTCTCTTTGAATCTTCTTTATCATGCTAGGATTAACAGGAAAAAGCTAAAAATTTCAGAATTGCACCGTGCAATGTGGAGATATTACTGTGCATTTACAATATTCATTGATTTTTGCCATTGAAAAACATGTTTTTCATATACCAGAAATGTTTGAAGCTACTGACTGAATGAAAGGAGCTGGCATCTCACTCTCTTTGAATCTTCTTTATCATGCTAGGATTAGCAGGAAAAAGCAAAAAATTTCAGAATTGCACCTTGCAATGTGGAGATATTACTGTTTGTGCATTTACAATATTCATTGATTTTTGCCATTGAAAAACATGTTTTTCATATACCAGAAATGTTTGAAGCTACTGACTGAATGAAAGGAGCTGGCATCTCACTCTCTTTGAATCTTCTTTATCATGCTAGGATTAACAGGAAAAAGCTAAAAATTTCAGAATTGCACCGTGCAATGTGGAGATATTACTGTTTGTGCATTTACAATATTCATTGATTTTTGCCATTGAAAAACATGTTTTTCATATACCAGAAATGTTTGAAGCTACTGACTGAATGAAAGGAGCTGGCATCTCACTCTCTTTGAATCTTCTTTATCATGCTAGGATTAGCAGGAAAAAGCAAAAAATTTCAGAATTGCACCTTGCAATGTGGAGATATTACTGTTTGTGCATTTACAATATTCATTGATTTTTGCCATTGAAAAACATGTTTTTCATATACCAGAAATGTTTGAAGCTACTGACTGAATGAAAGGAGCTGGCATCTCACTCCCTTTGAATCTTCTTTATCATGCTAGGATTAACAGGAAAAAGCAAAAAATTTCAGAATTGCACCGTGCAATGTGGAGATATTACTGTTTGTGCATTTACAATATTCATTGATTTTTGCCATTGAAAAACATGTTTTTCATATACCAGAAATGTTTGAAGCTACTGACTGAATGAAAGGAGCTGGCATCTCACTCTCTTTGAATCTTCTTTATCATGCTAGGATTAGCAGGAAAAAGCAAAAAATTTCAGAATTGCACCTTGCAATGTGGAGATATTACTGTTTGTGCATTTACAATATTCATTGATTTTTGCCATTGAAAAACATGTTTTTCATATACCAGAAATGTTTGAAGCTACTGACTGAATGAAAGGAGCTGGCATCTCACTCTCTTTGAATCTTCTTTATCATGCTAGGATTAACAGGAAAAAGCTAAAAATTTCAGAATTGCACCGTGCAATGTGGAGATATTACTGTGCATTTACAATATTCATTGATTTTTGCCATTGAAAAACATGTTTTTCATATACCAGAAATGTTTGAAGCTACTGACTGAATGAAAGGAGCTGGCATCTCACTCTCTTTGAATCTTCTTTATCATGCAAGGATTAGCAGGAAAAAGCAAAAAATTTCAGAATTGCACCTTGCAATGTGGAGATATTACTGTTTGTGCATTTACAATATTCATTGATTTTTGCCATTGAAAAACATGTTTTTCATATACCAGAAATGTTTGAAGCTACTGACTGAATGAAAGGAGCTGGCATCTCACTCTCTTTGAATCTTCTTTATCATGCTAGGATTAACAGGAAAAAGCTAAAAATTTCAGAATTGCACCGTGCAATGTGGAGATATTACTGTTTGTGCATTTACAATATTCATTGATTTTTGCCATTGAAAAACATGTTTTTCATATACCAGAAATGTTTGAAGCTACTGACTGAATGAAAGGAGCTGGCATCTCACTCTCTTTGAATCTTCTTTATCATGCTAGGATTAGCAGGAAAAAGCAAAAAATTTCAGAATTGCACCTTGCAATGTGGAGATATTACTGTTTGTGCATTTACAATATTCATTGATTTTTGCCATTGAAAAACATGTTTTTCATATACCAGAAATGTTTGAAGCTACTGACTGAATGAAAGGAGCTGGCATCTCACTCCCTTTGAATCTTCTTTATCATGCTAGGATTAACAGGAAAAAGCAAAAAATTTCAGAATTGCACCGTGCAATGTGGAGATATTACTGTTTGTGCATTTACAATATTCATTGATTTTTGCCATTGAAAAACATGTTTTTCATATACCAGAAATGTTTGAAGCTACTGACTGAATGAAAGGAGCTGGCATCTCACTCTCTTTGAATCTTCTTTATCATGCTAGGATTAGCAGGAAAAAGCAAAAAATTTCAGAATTGCACCTTGCAATGTGGAGATATTACTGTTTGTGCATTTACAATATTCATTGATTTTTGCCATTGAAAAACATGTTTTTCATATACCAGAAATGTTTGAAGCTACTGACTGAATGAAAGGAGCTGGCATCTCACTCTCTTTGAATCTTCTTTATCATGCTAGGATTAACAGGAAAAAGCAAAAAATTTCAGAATTGCACCTTGCAATGTGGAGATATTACTGTTTGTGCATTTACAATATTCATTGATTTTTGCCATTGAAAAACATGTTTTTCATATACCAGAAATGTTTGAAGCTACTGACTGAATGAAAGGAGCTGGCATCTCACTCTCTTTGAATCTTCTTTATCATGCTAGGATTAACAGGAAAAAGCTAAAAATTTCAGAATTGCACCGTGCAATGTGGAGATATTACTGTTTGTGCATTTACAATATTCATTGATTTTTGCCATTGAAAAACATGTTTTTCATATACCAGAAATGTTTGAAGCTACTGACTGAATGAAAGGAGCTGGCATCTCACTCTGAATCTTCTTTATCATGCTAGGATTAGCAGGAAAAAGCAAAAAATTTCAGAATTGCACCTTGCAATGTGGAGATATTACTGTTTGTGCATTTACAATATTCATTGATTTTTGCCATTGAAAAACATGTTTTTCATATACCAGAAATGTTTGAAGCTACTGACTGAATGAAAGGAGCTGGCATCTCACTCTCTTTGAATCTTCTTTATCATGCTAGGATTAACAGGAAAAAGCTAAAAATTTCAGAATTGCACCGTGCAATGTGGAGATATTACTGTTTGTGCATTTACAATATTCATTGATTTTTGCCATTGAAAAACATGTTTTTCATATACCAGAAATGTTTGAAGCTACTGACTGAATGAAAGGAGCTGGCATCTCACTCTCTTTGAATCTTCTTTATCATGCTAGGATTAACAGGAAAAAGCTAAAAATTTCAGAATTGCACCGTGCAATGTGGAGATATTACTGTTTGTGCATTTACAATATTCATTGATTTTTGCCATTGAAAAACATGTTTTTCATATACCAGAAATGTTTGAAGCTACTGACTGAATGAAAGGAGCTGGCATCTCACTCTCTTTGAATCTTCTTTATCATGCTAGGATTAACAGGAAAAAGCTAAAAATTTCAGAATTGCACCGTGCAATGTGGAGATATTACTGTTTGTGCATTTACAATATTCATTGATTTTTGCCATTGAAAAACATGTTTTTCATATACCAGAAATGTTTGAAGCTACTGACTGAATGAAAGGAGCTGGCATCTCACTCTCTTTGAATCTTCTTTATCATGCTAGGATTAGCAGGAAAAAGCAAAAAATTTCAGAATTGCACCTTGCAATGTGGAGATATTACTGTTTGTGCATTTACAATATTCATTGATTTTTGCCATTGAAAAACATGTTTTTCATATACCAGAAATGTTTGAAGCTACTGACTGAATGAAAGGAGCTGGCATCTCACTCTCTTTGAATCTTCTTTATCATGCTAGGATTAACAGGAAAAAGCAAAAAATTTCAGAATTGCACCTTGCAATGTGGAGATATTACTGTTTGTGCATTTACAATATTCATTGATTTTTGCCATTGAAAAACATGTTTTTCATATACCAGAAATGTTTGAAGCTACTGACTGAATGAAAGGAGCTGGCATCTCACTCTTTGAATCTTCTTTATCATGCTAGGATTAACAGGAAAAAGCTAAAAATTTCAGAATTGCACCGTGCAATGTGGAGATATTACTGTTTGTGCATTTACAATATTCATTGATTTTTGCCATTGAAAAACATGTTTTTCATATACCAGAAATGTTTGAAGCTACTGACTGAATGAAAGGAGCTGGCATCTCACTCTCTTTGAATCTTCTTTATCATGCTAGGATTAGCAGGAAAAAGCAAAAAATTTCAGAATTGCACCTTGCAATGTGGAGATATTACTGTTTGTGCATTTACAATATTCATTGATTTTTGCCATTGAAAAACATGTTTTTCATATACCAGAAATGTTTGAAGCTACTGACTGAATGAAAGGAGCTGGCATCTCACTCTCTTTGAATCTTCTTTATCATGCTAGGATTAACAGGAAAAAGCAAAAAATTTCAGAATTGCACCGTGCAATGTGGAGATATTACTGTTTGTGCATTTACAATATTCATTGATTTTTGCCATTGAAAAACATGTTTTTCATATACCAGAAATGTTTGAAGCTACTGACTGAATGAAAGGAGCTGGCATCTCACTCTCTTTGAATCTTTATCATGCTAGGATTAGCAGGAAAAAGCAAAAAATTTCAGAATTGCACCTTGCAATGTGGAGATATTACTGTTTGTGCATTTACAATATTCATTGATTTTTGCCATTGAAAAACATGTTTTTCATATACCAGAAATGTTTGAAGCTACTGACTGAATGAAAGGAGCTGGCATCTCACTCTCTTTGAATCTTCTTTATCATGCTAGGATTAACAGGAAAAAGCAAAAAATTTCAGAATTGCACCTTGCAATGTGGAGATATTACTGTTTGTGCATTTACAATATTCATTGATTTTTGCCATTGAAAAACATGTTTTTCATATACCAGAAATGTTTGAAGCTACTGACTGAATGAAAGGAGCTGGCATCTCACTCTCTTTGAATCTTCTTTATCATGCTAGGATTAACAGGAAAAAGCTAAAAATTTCAGAATTGCACCGTGCAATGTGGAGATATTACTGTTTGTGCATTTACAATATTCATTGATTTTTGCCATTGAAAAACATGTTTTTCATATACCAGAAATGTTTGAAGCTACTGACTGAATGAAAGGAGCTGGCATCTCACTCTCTTTGAATCTTCTTTATCATGCTAGGATTAGCAGGAAAAAGCAAAAAATTTCAGAATTGCACCTTGCAATGTGGAGATATTACTGTTTGTGCATTTACAATATTCATTGATTTTTGCCATTGAAAAACATGTTTTTCATATACCAGAAATGTTTGAAGCTACTGACTGAATGAAAGGAGCTGGCATCTCACTCTCTTTGAATCTTCTTTATCATGCTAGGATTAACAGGAAAAAGCTAAAAATTTCAGAATTGCACCTTGCAATGTGGAGATATTACTGTTTGTGCATTTACAATATTCATTGATTTTTGCCATTGAAAAACATGTTTTTCATATACCAGAAATGTTTGAAGCTACTGACTGAATGAAAGGAGCTGGCATCTCACTCTCTTTGAATCTTCTTTATCATGCTAGGATTAACAGGAAAAAGCTAAAAATTTCAGAATTGCACCGTGCAATGTGGAGATATTACTGTTTGTGCATTTACAATATTCATTGATTTTTGCCATTGAAAAACATGTTTTTCATATACCAGAAATGTTTGAAGCTACTGACTGAATGAAAGGAGCTGGCATCTCACTCTCTTTGAATCTTCTTTATCATGCTAGGATTAACAGGAAAAAGCAAAAAATTTCAGAATTGCACCTTGCAATGTGGAGATATTACTGTTTGTGCATTTACAATATTCATTGATTTTTGCCATTGAAAAACATGTTTTTCATATACCAGAAATGTTTGAAGCTACTGACTGAATGAAAGGAGCTGGCATCTCACTCTCTTTGAATCTTCTTTATCATGCTAGGATTAACAGGAAAAAGCTAAAAATTTCAGAATTGCACCGTGCAATGTGGAGATATTACTGTTTGTGCATTTACAATATTCATTGATTTTTGCCATTGAAAAACATGTTTTTCATATACCAGAAATGTTTGAAGCTACTGACTGAATGAAAGGAGCTGGCATCTCACTCTCTTTGAATCTTCTTTATCATGCTAGGATTAACAGGAAAAAGCTAAAAATTTCAGAATTGCACCGTGCAATGTGGAGATATTACTGTTTGTGCATTTACAATATTCATTGATTTTTGCCATTGAAAAACATGTTTTTCATATACCAGAAATGTTTGAAGCTACTGACTGAATGAAAGGAGCTGGCATCTCACTCTCTTTGAATCTTCTTTATCATGCTAGGATTAACAGGAAAAAGCTAAAAATTTCAGAATTGCACCGTGCAATGTGGAGATATTACTGTTTGTGCATTTACAATATTCATTGATTTTTGCCATTGAAAAACATGTTTTTCATATACCAGAAATGTTTGAAGCTACTGACTGAATGAAAGGAGCTGGCATCTCACTCTCTTTGAATCTTCTTTATCATGCTAGGATTAGCAGGAAAAAGCAAAAAATTTCAGAATTGCACCTTTCAATGTGGAGATATTACTGTTTGTGCATTTACAATATTCATTGATTTTTGCCATTGAAAAACGTTTTTCATATACCAGAAATGTTTGAAGCTACTGACTGAATGAAAGGAGCTGGCATCTCACTCTCTTTGAATCTTCTTTATCATGCTAGGATTAACAGGAAAAAGCTAAAAATTTCAGAATTGCACCGTGCAATGTGGAGATATTACTGTTTGTGCATTTACAATATTCATTGATTTTTGCCATTGAAAAACATGTTTTTCATATACCAGAAATGTTTGAAGCTACTGACTGAATGAAAGGAGCTGGCATCTCACTCTCTTTGAATCTTCTTTATCATGCTAGGATTAGCAGGAAAAAGCAAAAAATTTCAGAATTGCACCTTGCAATGTGGAGATATTACTGTTTGTGCATTTACAATATTCATTGATTTTTGCCATTGAAAAACATGTTTTTCATATACCAGAAATGTTTGAAGCTACTGACTGAATGAAAGGAGCTGGCATCTCACTCTCTTTGAATCTTCTTTATCATGCTAGGATTAACAGGAAAAAGCAAAAAATTTCAGAATTGCACCTTGCAATGTGGAGATATTACTGTTTGTGCATTTACAATATTCATTGATTTTTGCCATTGAAAAACATGTTTTTCATATACCAGAAATGTTTGAAGCTACTGACTGAATGAAAGGAGCTGGCATCTCACTCTCTTTGAATCTTCTTTATCATGCTAGGATTAACAGGAAAAAGCTAAAAATTTCAGAATTGCACCGTGCAATGTGGAGATATTACTGTGCATTTACAATATTCATTGATTTTTGCCATTGAAAAACATGTTTTTCATATACCAGAAATGTTTGAAGCTACTGACTGAATGAAAGGAGCTGGCATCTCACTCTCTTTGAATCTTCTTTATCATGCTAGGATTAGCAGGAAAAAGCAAAAAATTTCAGAATTGCACCTTGCAATGTGGAGATATTACTGTTTGTGCATTTACAATATTCATTGATTTTTGCCATTGAAAAACATGTTTTTCATATACCAGAAATGTTTGAAGCTACTGACTGAATGAAAGGAGCTGGCATCTCACTCTCTTTGAATCTTCTTTATCATGCTAGGATTAACAGGAAAAAGCTAAAAATTTCAGAATTGCACCGTGCAATGTGGAGATATTACTGTTTGTGCATTTACAATATTCATTGATTTTTGCCATTGAAAAACATGTTTTTCATATACCAGAAATGTTTGAAGCTACTGACTGAATGAAAGGAGCTGGCATCTCACTCTCTTTGAATCTTCTTTATCATGCTAGGATTAGCAGGAAAAAGCAAAAAATTTCAGAATTGCACCTTGCAATGTGGAGATATTACTGTTTGTGCATTTACAATATTCATTGATTTTTGCCATTGAAAAACATGTTTTTCATATACCAGAAATGTTTGAAGCTACTGACTGAATGAAAGGAGCTGGCATCTCACTCTCTTTGAATCTTCTTTATCATGCTAGGATTAACAGGAAAAAGCAAAAAATTTCAGAATTGCACCGTGCAATGTGGAGATATTACTGTTTGTGCATTTACAATATTCATTGATTTTTGCCATTGAAAAACATGTTTTTCATATACCAGAAATGTTTGAAGCTACTGACTGAATGAAAGGAGCTGGCATCTCACTCTCTTTGAATCTTCTTTATCATGCTAGGATTAGCAGGAAAAAGCAAAAAATTTCAGAATTGCACCTTGCAATGTGGAGATATTACTGTTTGTGCATTTACAATATTCATTGATTTTTGCCATTGAAAAACATGTTTTTCATATACCAGAAATGTTTGAAGCTACTGACTGAATGAAAGGAGCTGGCATCTCACTCTCTTTGAATCTTCTTTATCATGCTAGGATTAACAGGAAAAAGCAAAAAATTTCAGAATTGCACCTTGCAATGTGGAGATATTACTGTTTGTGCATTTACAATATTCATTGATTTTTGCCATTGAAAAACATGTTTTTCATATACCAGAAATGTTTGAAGCTACTGACTGAATGAAAGGAGCTGGCATCTCACTCTCTTTGAATCTTCTTTATCATGCTAGGATTAACAGGAAAAAGCTAAAAATTTCAGAATTGCACCGTGCAATGTGGAGATATTACTGTTTGTGCATTTACAATATTCATTGATTTTTGCCATTGAAAAACATGTTTTTCATATACCAGAAATGTTTGAAGCTACTGACTGAATGAAAGGAGCTGGCATCTCACTCTCTTTGAATCTTCTTTATCATGCTAGGATTAGCAGGAAAAAGCAAAAAATTTCAGAATTGCACCTTGCAATGTGGAGATATTACTGTTTGTGCATTTACAATATTCATTGATTTTTGCCATTGAAAAACATGTTTTTCATATACCAGAAATGTTTGAAGCTACTGACTGAATGAAAGGAGCTGGCATCTCACTCTCTTTGAATCTTCTTTATCATGCTAGGATTAACAGGAAAAAGCTAAAAATTTCAGAATTGCACCGTGCAATGTGGAGATATTACTGTTTGTGCATTTACAATATTCATTGATTTTTGCCATTGAAAAACATGTTTTTCATATACCAGAAATGTTTGAAGCTACTGACTGAATGAAAGGAGCTGGCATCTCACTCTCTTTGAATCTTCTTTATCATGCTAGGATTAACAGGAAAAAGCTAAAAATTTCAGAATTGCACCGTGCAATGTGGAGATATTACTGTTTGTGCATTTACAATATTCATTGATTTTTGCCATTGAAAAACATGTTTTTCATATACCAGAAATGTTTGAAGCTACTGACTGAATGAAAGGAGCTGGCATCTCACTCTCTTTGAATCTTCTTTATCATGCTAGGATTAACAGGAAAAAGCTAAAAATTTCAGAATTGCACCGTGCAATGTGGAGATATTACTGTTTGTGCATTTACAATATTCATTGATTTTTGCCATTGAAAAACATGTTTTTCATATACCAGAAATGTTTGAAGCTACTGACTGAATGAAAGGAGCTGGCATCTCACTCTCTTTGAATCTTCTTTATCATGCTAGGATTAGCAGGAAAAAGCAAAAAATTTCAGAATTGCACCTTGCAATGTGGAGATATTACTGTTTGTGCATTTACAATATTCATTGATTTTTGCCATTGAAAAACATGTTTTTCATATACCAGAAATGTTTGAAGCTACTGACTGAATGAAAGGAGCTGGCATCTCACTCTCTTTGAATCTTCTTTATCATGCTAGGATTAACAGGAAAAAGCAAAAAATTTCAGAATTGCACCTTGCAATGTGGAGATATTACTGTTTGTGCATTTACAATATTCATTGATTTTTGCCATTGAAAAACATGTTTTTCATATACCAGAAATGTTTGAAGCTACTGACTGAATGAAAGGAGCTGGCATCTCACTCTTTGAATCTTCTTTATCATGCTAGGATTAACAGGAAAAAGCTAAAAATTTCAGAATTGCACCGTGCAATGTGGAGATATTACTGTTTGTGCATTTACAATATTCATTGATTTTTGCCATTGAAAAACATGTTTTTCATATACCAGAAATGTTTGAAGCTACTGACTGAATGAAAGGAGCTGGCATCTCACTCTCTTTGAATCTTCTTTATCATGCTAGGATTAGCAGGAAAAAGCAAAAAATTTCAGAATTGCACCTTGCAATGTGGAGATATTACTGTTTGTGCATTTACAATATTCATTGATTTTTGCCATTGAAAAACATGTTTTTCATATACCAGAAATGTTTGAAGCTACTGACTGAATGAAAGGAGCTGGCATCTCACTCTCTTTGAATCTTCTTTATCATGCTAGGATTAACAGGAAAAAGCTAAAAATTTCAGAATTGCACCGTGCAATGTGGAGATATTACTGTTTGTGCATTTACAATATTCATTGATTTTTGCCATTGAAAAACATGTTTTTCATATACCAGAAATGTTTGAAGCTACTGACTGAATGAAAGGAGCTGGCATCTCACTCTCTTTGAATCTTCTTTATCATGCTAGGATTAACAGGAAAAAGCTAAAAATTTCAGAATTGCACCGTGCAATGTGGAGATATTACTCTTTGTGCATTTACAATATTCATTGATTTTTGCCATTGAAAAACATGTTTTTCATATACCAGAAATGTTTGAAGCTACTGACTGAATGAAAGGAGCTGGCATCTCACTCTCTTTGAATCTTCTTTATCATGCTAGGATTAGCAGGAAAAAGCAAAAAATTTCAGAATTGCACCTTGCAATGTGGAGATATTACTGTTTGTGCATTTACAATATTCATTGATTTTTGCCATTGAAAAACATGTTTTTCATATACCAGAAATGTTTGAAGCTACTGACTGAATGAAAGGAGCTGGCATCTCACTCTCTTTGAATCTTCTTTATCATGCTAGGATTAACAGGAAAAAGCTAAAAATTTCAGAATTGCACCGTGCAATGTGGAGATATTACTGTTTGTGCATTTACAATATTCATTGATTTTTGCCATTGAAAAACATGTTTTTCATATACCAGAAATGTTTGAAGCTACTGACTGAATGAAAGGAGCTGGCATCTCACTCTCTTTGAATCTTCTTTATCATGCTAGGATTAACAGGAAAAAGCTAAAAATTTCAGAATTGCACCGTGCAATGTGGAGATATTACTCTTTGTGCATTTACAATATTCATTGATTTTTGCCATTGAAAAACATGTTTTTCATATACCAGAAATGTTTGAAGCTACTGACTGAATGAAAGGAGCTGGCATCTCACTCTCTTTGAATCTTCTTTATCATGCTAGGATTAACAGGAAAAAGCTAAAAATTTCAGAATTGCACCGTGCAATGTGGAGATATTACTGTGCATTTACAATATTCATTGATTTTTGCCATTGAAAAACATGTTTTTCATATACCAGAAATGTTTGAAGCTACTGACTGAATGAAAGGAGCTGGCATCTCACTCTCTTTGAATCTTCTTTATCATGCTAGGATTAGCAGGAAAAAGCAAAAAATTTCAGAATTGCACCTTGCAATGTGGAGATATTACTGTTTGTGCATTTACAATATTCATTGATTTTTGCCATTGAAAAACATGTTTTTCATATACCAGAAATGTTTGAAGCTACTGACTGAATGAAAGGAGCTGGCATCTCACTCTCTTTGAATCTTCTTTATCATGCTAGGATTAACAGGAAAAAGCTAAAAATTTCAGAATTGCACCGTGCAATGTGGAGATATTACTGTTTGTGCATTTACAATATTCATTGATTTTTGCCATTGAAAAACATGTTTTTCATATACCAGAAATGTTTGAAGCTACTGACTGAATGAAAGGAGCTGGCATCTCACTCTCTTTGAATCTTCTTTATCATGCTAGGATTAGCAGGAAAAAGCAAAAAATTTCAGAATTGCACCTTGCAATGTGGAGATATTACTGTTTGTGCATTTACAATATTCATTGATTTTTGCCATTGAAAAACATGTTTTTCATATACCAGAAATGTTTGAAGCTACTGACTGAATGAAAGGAGCTGGCATCTCACTCTCTTTGAATCTTCTTTATCATGCTAGGATTAACAGGAAAAAGCAAAAAATTTCAGAATTGCACCGTGCAATGTGGAGATATTACTGTTTGTGCATTTACAATATTCATTGATTTTTGCCATTGAAAAACATGTTTTTCATATACCAGAAATGTTTGAAGCTACTGACTGAATGAAAGGAGCTGGCATCTCACTCTCTTTGAATCTTCTTTATCATGCTAGGATTAGCAGGAAAAAGCAAAAAATTTCAGAATTGCACCTTGCAATGTGGAGATATTACTGTTTGTGCATTTACAATATTCATTGATTTTTGCCATTGAAAAACATGTTTTTCATATACCAGAAATGTTTGAAGCTACTGACTGAATGAAAGGAGCTGGCATCTCACTCTCTTTGAATCTTCTTTATCATGCTAGGATTAACAGGAAAAAGCAAAAAATTTCAGAATTGCACCTTGCAATGTGGAGATATTACTGTTTGTGCATTTACAATATTCATTGATTTTTGCCATTGAAAAACATGTTTTTCATATACCAGAAATGTTTGAAGCTACTGACTGAATGAAAGGAGCTGGCATCTCACTCTCTTTGAATCTTCTTTATCATGCTAGGATTAACAGGAAAAAGCTAAAAATTTCAGAATTGCACCGTGCAATGTGGAGATATTACTGTTTGTGCATTTACAATATTCATTGATTTTTGCCATTGAAAAACATGTTTTTCATATACCAGAAATGTTTGAAGCTACTGACTGAATGAAAGGAGCTGGCATCTCACTCTCTTTGAATCTTCTTTATCATGCTAGGATTAGCAGGAAAAAGCAAAAAATTTCAGAATTGCACCTTGCAATGTGGAGATATTACTGTTTGTGCATTTACAATATTCATTGATTTTTGCCATTGAAAAACATGTTTTTCATATACCAGAAATGTTTGAAGCTACTGACTGAATGAAAGGAGCTGGCATCTCACTCTCTTTGAATCTTCTTTATCATGCTAGGATTAACAGGAAAAAGCTAAAAATTTCAGAATTGCACCGTGCAATGTGGAGATATTACTGTTTGTGCATTTACAATATTCATTGATTTTTGCCATTGAAAAACATGTTTTTCATATACCAGAAATGTTTGAAGCTACTGACTGAATGAAAGGAGCTGGCATCTCACTCTCTTTGAATCTTCTTTATCATGCTAGGATTAACAGGAAAAAGCTAAAAATTTCAGAATTGCACCGTGCAATGTGGAGATATTACTGTTTGTGCATTTACAATATTCATTGATTTTTGCCATTGAAAAACATGTTTTTCATATACCAGAAATGTTTGAAGCTACTGACTGAATGAAAGGAGCTGGCATCTCACTCTCTTTGAATCTTCTTTATCATGCTAGGATTAACAGGAAAAAGCTAAAAATTTCAGAATTGCACCGTGCAATGTGGAGATATTACTGTTTGTGCATTTACAATATTCATTGATTTTTGCCATTGAAAAACATGTTTTTCATATACCAGAAATGTTTGAAGCTACTGACTGAATGAAAGGAGCTGGCATCTCACTCTCTTTGAATCTTCTTTATCATGCTAGGATTAGCAGGAAAAAGCAAAAAATTTCAGAATTGCACCTTGCAATGTGGAGATATTACTGTTTGTGCATTTACAATATTCATTGATTTTTGCCATTGAAAAACATGTTTTTCATATACCAGAAATGTTTGAAGCTACTGACTGAATGAAAGGAGCTGGCATCTCACTCTCTTTGAATCTTCTTTATCATGCTAGGATTAACAGGAAAAAGCAAAAAATTTCAGAATTGCACCTTGCAATGTGGAGATATTACTGTTTGTGCATTTACAATATTCATTGATTTTTGCCATTGAAAAACATGTTTTTCATATACCAGAAATGTTTGAAGCTACTGACTGAATGAAAGGAGCTGGCATCTCACTCTTTGAATCTTCTTTATCATGCTAGGATTAACAGGAAAAAGCTAAAAATTTCAGAATTGCACCGTGCAATGTGGAGATATTACTGTTTGTGCATTTACAATATTCATTGATTTTTGCCATTGAAAAACATGTTTTTCATATACCAGAAATGTTTGAAGCTACTGACTGAATGAAAGGAGCTGGCATCTCACTCTCTTTGAATCTTCTTTATCATGCTAGGATTAGCAGGAAAAAGCAAAAAATTTCAGAATTGCACCTTGCAATGTGGAGATATTACTGTTTGTGCATTTACAATATTCATTGATTTTTGCCATTGAAAAACATGTTTTTCATATACCAGAAATGTTTGAAGCTACTGACTGAATGAAAGGAGCTGGCATCTCACTCTCTTTGAATCTTCTTTATCATGCTAGGATTAACAGGAAAAAGCTAAAAATTTCAGAATTGCACCGTGCAATGTGGAGATATTACTGTTTGTGCATTTACAATATTCATTGATTTTTGCCATTGAAAAACATGTTTTTCATATACCAGAAATGTTTGAAGCTACTGACTGAATGAAAGGAGCTGGCATCTCACTCTCTTTGAATCTTCTTTATCATGCTAGGATTAACAGGAAAAAGCTAAAAATTTCAGAATTGCACCGTGCAATGTGGAGATATTACTCTTTGTGCATTTACAATATTCATTGATTTTTGCCATTGAAAAACATGTTTTTCATATACCAGAAATGTTTGAAGCTACTGACTGAATGAAAGGAGCTGGCATCTCACTCTCTTTGAATCTTCTTTATCATGCTAGGATTAACAGGAAAAAGCTAAAAATTTCAGAATTGCACCGTGCAATGTGGAGATATTACTGTTTGTGCATTTACAATATTCATTGATTTTTGCCATTGAAAAACATGTTTTTCATATACCAGAAATGTTTGAAGCTACTGACTGAATGAAAGGAGCTGGCATCTCACTCTCTTTGAATCTTCTTTATCATGCTAGGATTAGCAGGAAAAAGCAAAAAATTTCAGAATTGCACCTTTCAATGTGGAGATATTACTGTTTGTGCATTTACAATATTCATTGATTTTTGCCATTGAAAAACATGTTTTTCATATACCAGAAATGTTTGAAGCTACTGACTGAATGAAAGGAGCTGGCATCTCACTCTCTTTGAATCTTCTTTATCATGCTAGGATTAACAGGAAAAAGCTAAAAATTTCAGAATTGCACCGTGCAATGTGGAGATATTACTGTTTGTGCATTTACAATATTCATTGATTTTTGCCATTGAAAAACATGTTTTTCATATACCAGAAATGTTTGAAGCTACTGACTGAATGAAAGGAGCTGGCATCTCACTCTCTTTGAATCTTCTTTATCATGCTAGGATTAGCAGGAAAAAGCAAAAAATTTCAGAATTGCACCTTGCAATGTGGAGATATTACTGTTTGTGCATTTACAATATTCATTGATTTTTGCCATTGAAAAACATGTTTTTCATATACCAGAAATGTTTGAAGCTACTGACTGAATGAAAGGAGCTGGCATCTCACTCTCTGAATCTTCTTTATCATGCTAGGATTAGCAGGAAAAAGCAAAAAATTTCAGAATTGCACCTTGCAATGTGGAGATATTACTGTTTGTGCATTTACAATATTCATTGATTTTTGCCATTGAAAAACATGTTTTTCATATACCAGAAATGTTTGAAGCTACTGACTGAATGAAAGGAGCTGGCATCTCACTCTCTTTGAATCTTCTTTATCATGCTAGGATTAACAGGAAAAAGCAAAAAATTTCAGAATTGCACCTTGCAATGTGGAGATATTACTGTTTGTGCATTTACAATATTCATTGATTTTTGCCATTGAAAAACATGTTTTTCATATACCAGAAATGTTTGAAGCTACTGACTGAATGAAAGGAGCTGGCATCTCACTCTCTTTGAATCTTCTTTATCATGCTAGGATTAACAGGAAAAAGCTAAAAATTTCAGAATTGCACCGTGCAATGTGGAGATATTACTGTTTGTGCATTTACAATATTCATTGATTTTTGCCATTGAAAAACATGTTTTTCATATACCAGAAATGTTTGAAGCTACTGACTGAATGAAAGGAGCTGGCATCTCACTCTCTTTGAATCTTCTTTATCATGCTAGGATTAGCAGGAAAAAGCAAAAAATTTCAGAATTGCACCTTGCAATGTGGAGATATTACTGTTTGTGCATTTACAATATTCATTGATTTTTGCCATTGAAAAACATGTTTTTCATATACCAGAAATGTTTGAAGCTACTGACTGAATGAAAGGAGCTGGCATCTCACTCTCTTTGAATCTTCTTTATCATGCTAGGATTAACAGGAAAAAGCTAAAAATTTCAGAATTGCACCGTGCAATGTGGAGATATTACTGTTTGTGCATTTACAATATTCATTGATTTTTGCCATTGAAAAACATGTTTTTCATATACCAGAAATGTTTGAAGCTACTGACTGAATGAAAGGAGCTGGCATCTCACTCTCTTTGAATCTTCTTTATCATGCTAGGATTAACAGGAAAAAGCTAAAAATTTCAGAATTGCACCGTGCAATGTGGAGATATTACTGTTTGTGCATTTACAATATTCATTGATTTTTGCCATTGAAAAACATGTTTTTCATATACCAGAAATGTTTGAAGCTACTGACTGAATGAAAGGAGCTGGCATCTCACTCTCTTTGAATCTTCTTTATCATGCTAGGATTAACAGGAAAAAGCTAAAAATTTCAGAATTGCACCGTGCAATGTGGAGATATTACTGTTTGTGCATTTACAATATTCATTGATTTTTGCCATTGAAAAACATGTTTTTCATATACCAGAAATGTTTGAAGCTACTGACTGAATGAAAGGAGCTGGCATCTCACTCTCTTTGAATCTTCTTTATCATGCTAGGATTAGCAGGAAAAAGCAAAAAATTTCAGAATTGCACCTTGCAATGTGGAGATATTACTGTTTGTGCATTTACAATATTCATTGATTTTTGCCATTGAAAAACATGTTTTTCATATACCAGAAATGTTTGAAGCTACTGACTGAATGAAAGGAGCTGGCATCTCACTCTCTTTGAATCTTCTTTATCATGCTAGGATTAACAGGAAAAAGCAAAAAATTTCAGAATTGCACCTTGCAATGTGGAGATATTACTGTTTGTGCATTTACAATATTCATTGATTTTTGCCATTGAAAAACATGTTTTTCATATACCAGAAATGTTTGAAGCTACTGACTGAATGAAAGGAGCTGGCATCTCACTCTTTGAATCTTCTTTATCATGCTAGGATTAACAGGAAAAAGCTAAAAATTTCAGAATTGCACCGTGCAATGTGGAGATATTACTGTTTGTGCATTTACAATATTCATTGATTTTTGCCATTGAAAAACATGTTTTTCATATACCAGAAATGTTTGAAGCTACTGACTGAATGAAAGGAGCTGGCATCTCACTCTCTTTGAATCTTCTTTATCATGCTAGGATTAGCAGGAAAAAGCAAAAAATTTCAGAATTGCACCTTGCAATGTGGAGATATTACTGTTTGTGCATTTACAATATTCATTGATTTTTGCCATTGAAAAACATGTTTTTCATATACCAGAAATGTTTGAAGCTACTGACTGAATGAAAGGAGCTGGCATCTCACTCTCTTTGAATCTTCTTTATCATGCTAGGATTAACAGGAAAAAGCTAAAAATTTCAGAATTGCACCGTGCAATGTGGAGATATTACTGTTTGTGCATTTACAATATTCATTGATTTTTGCCATTGAAAAACATGTTTTTCATATACCAGAAATGTTTGAAGCTACTGACTGAATGAAAGGAGCTGGCATCTCACTCTCTTTGAATCTTCTTTATCATGCTAGGATTAACAGGAAAAAGCTAAAAATTTCAGAATTGCACCGTGCAATGTGGAGATATTACTCTTTGTGCATTTACAATATTCATTGATTTTTGCCATTGAAAAACATGTTTTTCATATACCAGAAATGTTTGAAGCTACTGACTGAATGAAAGGAGCTGGCATCTCACTCTCTTTGAATCTTCTTTATCATGCTAGGATTAACAGGAAAAAGCTAAAAATTTCAGAATTGCACCGTGCAATGTGGAGATATTACTGTTTGTGCATTTACAATATTCATTGATTTTTGCCATTGAAAAACATGTTTTTCATATACCAGAAATGTTTGAAGCTACTGACTGAATGAAAGGAGCTGGCATCTCACTCTCTTTGAATCTTCTTTATCATGCTAGGATTAGCAGGAAAAAGCAAAAAATTTCAGAATTGCACCTTTCAATGTGGAGATATTACTGTTTGTGCATTTACAATATTCATTGATTTTTGCCATTGAAAAACATGTTTTTCATATACCAGAAATGTTTGAAGCTACTGACTGAATGAAAGGAGCTGGCATCTCACTCTCTTTGAATCTTCTTTATCATGCTAGGATTAACAGGAAAAAGCTAAAAATTTCAGAATTGCACCGTGCAATGTGGAGATATTACTGTTTGTGCATTTACAATATTCATTGATTTTTGCCATTGAAAAACATGTTTTTCATATACCAGAAATGTTTGAAGCTACTGACTGAATGAAAGGAGCTGGCATCTCACTCTCTTTGAATCTTCTTTATCATGCTAGGATTAGCAGGAAAAAGCAAAAAATTTCAGAATTGCACCTTGCAATGTGGAGATATTACTGTTTGTGCATTTACAATATTCATTGATTTTTGCCATTGAAAAACATGTTTTTCATATACCAGAAATGTTTGAAGCTACTGACTGAATGAAAGGAGCTGGCATCTCACTCTCTTTGAATCTTCTTTATCATGCTAGGATTAACAGGAAAAAGCAAAAAATTTCAGAATTGCACCTTGCAATGTGGAGATATTACTGTTTGTGCATTTACAATATTCATTGATTTTTGCCATTGAAAAACATGTTTTTCATATACCAGAAATGTTTGAAGCTACTGACTGAATGAAAGGAGCTGGCATCTCACTCTCTGAATCTTCTTTATCATGCTAGGATTAACAGGAAAAAGCTAAAAATTTCAGAATTGCACCGTGCAATGTGGAGATATTACTGTTTGTGCATTTACAATATTCATTGATTTTTGCCATTGAAAAACATGTTTTTCATATACCAGAAATGTTTGAAGCTACTGACTGAATGAAAGGAGCTGGCATCTCACTCTCTTTGAATCTTCTTTATCATGCTAGGATTAGCAGGAAAAAGCAAAAAATTTCAGAATTGCACCTTGCAATGTGGAGATATTACTGTTTGTGCATTTACAATATTCATTGATTTTTGCCATTGAAAAACATGTTTTTCATATACCAGAAATGTTTGAAGCTACTGACTGAATGAAAGGAGCTGGCATCTCACTCTCTTTGAATCTTCTTTATCATGCTAGGATTAACAGGAAAAAGCTAAAAATTTCAGAATTGCACCGTGCAATGTGGAGATATTACTGTTTGTGCATTTACAATATTCATTGATTTTTGCCATTGAAAAACATGTTTTTCATATACCAGAAATGTTTGAAGCAACTGACTGAATGAAAGGAGCTGGCATCTCACTCTCTTTGAATCTTCTTTATCATGCTAGGATTAGCAGGAAAAAGCAAAAAATTTCAGAATTGCACCTTGCAATGTGGAGATATTACTGTTTGTGCATTTACAATATTCATTGATTTTTGCCATTGAAAAACATGTTTTTCATATACCAGAAATGTTTGAAGCTACTGACTGAATGAAAGGAGCTGGCATCTCACTCTCTTTGAATCTTCTTTATCATGCTAGGATTAACAGGAAAAAGCAAAAAATTTCAGAATTGCACCGTGCAATGTGGAGATATTACTGTTTGTGCATTTACAATATTCATTGATTTTTGCCATTGAAAAACATGTTTTTCATATACCAGAAATGTTTGAAGCTACTGACTGAATGAAAGGAGCTGGCATCTCACTCTCTTTGAATCTTCTTTATCATGCTAGGATTAGCAGGAAAAAGCAAAAAATTTCAGAATTGCACCTTGCAATGTGGAGATATTACTGTTTGTGCATTTACAATATTCATTGATTTTTGCCATTGAAAAACATGTTTTTCATATACCAGAAATGTTTGAAGCTACTGACTGAATGAAAGGAGCTGGCATCTCACTCTCTTTGAATCTTCTTTATCATGCTAGGATTAACAGGAAAAAGCAAAAAATTTCAGAATTGCACCTTGCAATGTGGAGATATTACTGTTTGTGCATTTACAATATTCATTGATTTTTGCCATTGAAAAACATGTTTTTCATATACCAGAAATGTTTGAAGCTACTGACTGAATGAAAGGAGCTGGCATCTCACTCTCTTTGAATCTTCTTTATCATGCTAGGATTAACAGGAAAAAGCTAAAAATTTCAGAATTGCACCGTGCAATGTGGAGATATTACTGTTTGTGCATTTACAATATTCATTGATTTTTGCCATTGAAAAACATGTTTTTCATATACCAGAAATGTTTGAAGCTACTGACTGAATGAAAGGAGCTGGCATCTCACTCTCTTTGAATCTTCTTTATCATGCTAGGATTAGCAGGAAAAAGCAAAAAATTTCAGAATTGCACCTTGCAATGTGGAGATATTACTGTTTGTGCATTTACAATATTCATTGATTTTTGCCATTGAAAAACATGTTTTTCATATACCAGAAATGTTTGAAGCTACTGACTGAATGAAAGGAGCTGGCATCTCACTCTCTTTGAATCTTCTTTATCATGCTAGGATTAACAGGAAAAAGCTAAAAATTTCAGAATTGCACCGTGCAATGTGGAGATATTACTGTTTGTGCATTTACAATATTCATTGATTTTTGCCATTGAAAAACATGTTTTTCATATACCAGAAATGTTTGAAGCTACTGACTGAATGAAAGGAGCTGGCATCTCACTCTCTTTGAATCTTCTTTATCATGCTAGGATTAACAGGAAAAAGCTAAAAATTTCAGAATTGCACCGTGCAATGTGGAGATATTACTGTTTGTGCATTTACAATATTCATTGATTTTTGCCATTGAAAAACATGTTTTTCATATACCAGAAATGTTTGAAGCTACTGACTGAATGAAAGGAGCTGGCATCTCACTCTCTTTGAATCTTCTTTATCATGCTAGGATTAACAGGAAAAAGCTAAAAATTTCAGAATTGCACCGTGCAATGTGGAGATATTACTGTTTGTGCATTTACAATATTCATTGATTTTTGCCATTGAAAAACATGTTTTTCATATACCAGAAATGTTTGAAGCTACTGACTGAATGAAAGGAGCTGGCATCTCACTCTCTTTGAATCTTCTTTATCATGCTAGGATTAGCAGGAAAAAGCAAAAAATTTCAGAATTGCACCTTGCAATGTGGAGATATTACTGTTTGTGCATTTACAATATTCATTGATTTTTGCCATTGAAAAACATGTTTTTCATATACCAGAAATGTTTGAAGCTACTGACTGAATGAAAGGAGCTGGCATCTCACTCTCTTTGAATCTTCTTTATCATGCTAGGATTAACAGGAAAAAGCAAAAAATTTCAGAATTGCACCTTGCAATGTGGAGATATTACTGTTTGTGCATTTACAATATTCATTGATTTTTGCCATTGAAAAACATGTTTTTCATATACCAGAAATGTTTGAAGCTACTGACTGAATGAAAGGAGCTGGCATCTCACTCTTTGAATCTTCTTTATCATGCTAGGATTAACAGGAAAAAGCTAAAAATTTCAGAATTGCACCGTGCAATGTGGAGGTATTACTGTTTGTGCATTTACAATATTCATTGATTTTTGCCATTGAAAAACATGTTTTTCATATACCAGAAATGTTTGAAGCTACTGACTGAATGAAAGGAGCTGGCATCTCACTCTCTTTGAATCTTCTTTATCATGCTAGGATTAGCAGGAAAAAGCAAAAAATTTCAGAATTGCACCTTGCAATGTGGAGATATTACTGTTTGTGCATTTACAATATTCATTGATTTTTGCCATTGAAAAACATGTTTTTCATATACCAGAAATGTTTGAAGCTACTGACTGAATGAAAGGAGCTGGCATCTCACTCTCTTTGAATCTTCTTTATCATGCTAGGATTAACAGGAAAAAGCTAAAAATTTCAGAATTGCACCGTGCAATGTGGAGATATTACTGTTTGTGCATTTACAATATTCATTGATTTTTGCCATTGAAAAACATGTTTTTCATATACCAGAAATGTTTGAAGCTACTGACTGAATGAAAGGAGCTGGCATCTCACTCTCTTTGAATCTTCTTTATCATGCTAGGATTAACAGGAAAAAGCTAAAAATTTCAGAATTGCACCGTGCAATGTGGAGATATTACTCTTTGTGCATTTACAATATTCATTGATTTTTGCCATTGAAAAACATGTTTTTCATATACCAGAAATGTTTGAAGCTACTGACTGAATGAAAGGAGCTGGCATCTCACTCTCTTTGAATCTTCTTTATCATGCTAGGATTAACAGGAAAAAGCTAAAAATTTCAGAATTGCACCGTGCAATGTGGAGATATTACTGTTTGTGCATTTACAATATTCATTGATTTTTGCCATTGAAAAACATGTTTTTCATATACCAGAAATGTTTGAAGCTACTGACTGAATGAAAGGAGCTGGCATCTCACTCTCTTTGAATCTTCTTTATCATGCTAGGATTAGCAGGAAAAAGCAAAAAATTTCAGAATTGCACCTTTCAATGTGGAGATATTACTGTTTGTGCATTTACAATATTCATTGATTTTTGCCATTGAAAAACATGTTTTTCATATACCAGAAATGTTTGAAGCTACTGACTGAATGAAAGGAGCTGGCATCTCACTCTCTTTGAATCTTCTTTATCATGCTAGGATTAACAGGAAAAAGCTAAAAATTTCAGAATTGCACTGTGCAATGTGGAGATATTACTGTTTGTGCATTTACAATATTCATTGATTTTTGCCATTGAAAAACATGTTTTTCATATACCAGAAATGTTTGAAGCTACTGACTGAATGAAAGGAGCTGGCATCTCACTCTCTTTGAATCTTCTTTATCATGCTAGGATTAGCAGGAAAAAGCAAAAAATTTCAGAATTGCACCTTGCAATGTGGAGATATTACTGTTTGTGCATTTACAATATTCATTGATTTTTGCCATTGAAAAACATGTTTTTCATATACCAGAAATGTTTGAAGCTACTGACTGAATGAAAGGAGCTGGCATCTCACTCTCTTTGAATCTTCTTTATCATGCTAGGATTAACAGGAAAAAGCAAAAAATTTCAGAATTGCACCTTGCAATGTGGAGATATTACTGTTTGTGCATTTACAATATTCATTGATTTTTGCCATTGAAAAACATGTTTTTCATATACCAGAAATGTTTGAAGCTACTGACTGAATGAAAGGAGCTGGCATCTCACTCTCTTTGAATCTTCTTTATCATGCTAGGATTAACAGGAAAAAGCTAAAAATTTCAGAATTGCACCGTGCAATGTGGAGATATTACTGTTTGTGCATTTACAATATTCATTGATTTTTGCCATTGAAAAACATGTTTTTCATATACCAGAAATGTTTGAAGCTACTGACTGAATGAAAGGAGCTGGCATCTCACTCTCTTTGAATCTTCTTTATCATGCTAGGATTAGCAGGAGAAAGCAAAAAATTTCAGAATTGCACCTTGCAATGCGGAGAAATTACTGTTTGTGCATTTACAATATTCATTGATTTTTGCCATTGAAAAACGTCCAGAAATGATTGAAGCTACTGACTGAATGAAAGGAGCTGGCATCTCACTCTCTTTGAATCTTCTTTATCATGCTAAGAGGAGCAGGAAAAAGCAAAAAATTTCAGAATTGCACCTTGCAATGCGGAGAAATTACTGTTTGTGCATTTACAATATTCATTAATTTTTGCCATTGAAAAACTTCCAGAAATGATTGAAGCTACTGACTGAATGAAAGGAGCTGGCATCTCACTCTCTTTGAATCTTCTTTATCATGCTAAGAGGAGCAGGAAAAAGCAAAAAATTTCAGAATTGCACCTTGCAATGCGGAGAAATTACTGTTTGTGCATTTACAATATTCATTGATTTTTGCCATTGAAAAACGTCCAGAAATGATTGAAGCTACTGACTGAATGAAAGGAGCTGGCATCTCACTCTCTTTGAATCTTCTTTATCATGCTAAGAGGAGCAGGAAAAAGCAAAAAATTTCAGAATTGCACCTTGCAATGCGGAGAAATTACTGTTTGTGCATTTACAATATTCATTGATTTTTGCCATTGAAAAACTTCCAGAAATGATTGAAGCTACTGACTGAATGAAAGGAGCTGGCATCTCACTCTCTTTGAATCTTTTTTATCATGCTAAGAGGAGCAGGAAAAAGCAAAAAATTTCAGAATTGCACCTTGCAATGCGGATAAATTACTGTTTGTGCATTTACAATATTCATTGATTTTTGCCATTGAAAAACATCATGTTATTCATATACCAGAAATGTTTGAAGCTACTGACTGAATGAAAGGAGCTGGCATCTCACTCTCTTTGAATCTTCTTTATCATGCTAAGAGGAGCAGGAAAAAGCAAAAAATTTCAGAATTGCACCTTGCAATGCGGATAAATTACTGTTTGTGCATTTACAATATTCATTGATTTTTGCCATTGAAAAACATCATGTTATTCATATACCAGAAATGATTGAAGCTACTGACTGAATGAAAGGAGCTGGCATCTCACTCTCTTTGAATCTTCTTTATCATGCTAAGAGGAGCAGGAAAAAGCAAAAAATTTCAGAATTGCACATTGCAATGCGGAGAAATTACTGTTTGTGCATTTACAATATTCATTGATTTTTACCATTGAAAAACATCATGTTATTCATATACCAGAAATGTTTGAAGCTACTGACTGAATGAAAGGAGCTGGCATCTCACTCTCTTTGAATCTCTTTATCATGCTAAGAGGAGCAGGAAAAAGCAAAAAATTTCAGAATTGCACCTTGCAATGCGGAGAAATTACTGTTTGTGCATTTACAATATTCATTGATTTTTGCCATTGAAAAACGTCCAGAAATGATTGAAGCTACTGACTGAATGAAAGGAGCTGGCATCTCACTCTCTTTGAATCTTCTTTATCATGCTAAGAGGAGCAGGAAAAAGCAAAAAATTTCAGAATTGCACCTTGCAATGCGGAGAAATTACTGTTTGTGCATTTACAATATTCATTGATTTTTTCCATTGAAAAACATCATGTTATTCATATACCAGAAATGTTTGAAGCTACTGACTGAATGAAAGGAGCTGGCATCTCACTCTCTTTGAATCTTCTTTATCATGCTAAGAGGAGCAGGAAAAAGCAAAAAATTTCAGAATTGCACCTTGCAATGCGGAGAAATTACTGTTTGTGCATTTACAATATTCATTGATTTTTACCATTGAAAAACGTCCAGAAATGATTGAAGCTACTGACTGAACGAAAGGAGCTGGCATCTCACTCTCTTTGAATCTTCTTTATCATGCTAAGAGGAGCAGGAAAAAGCAAAAAATTTCAGAATTGCACCTTGCAATGCGGAGAAATTACTGTTTGTGCATTTACAATATTCATTGTTTTTTGCCATTGAAAAACATCATGTTATTCATATACCAGAAATGTTTGAAGCTACTGACTGAATGAAAGGAGCTGGCATCTCACTCTCTTTGAATCTTCTTTATCATGCTAAGAGGAGCAGGAAAAAGCAAAAAATTTCAGAATTGCACCTTGCAATGCGGAGAAATTACTGTTTTTGCATTTACAATATTCATTGATTTTTGCCATTGAAAAACGTCCAGAAATGATTGAAGCTACTGACTGAATGAAAGGAGCTGGCATCTCACTCTCTTTGAATCTTCTTTATCATGCTAAGAGGAGCAGGAAAAAGCAAAAAATTTCAGAATTGCACCTTGCAATGCGGAGAAATTACTGTTTGTGCATTTACAATATTCATTGATTTTTGCCATTGAAAAACATCATGTTATTCATATACCAGAAATGTTTGAAGCTACTGACTGAATGAAAGGAGCTGGCATCTCACTCTCTTTGAATCTTCTTTATCATGCTAAGAGGAGCAGGAAAAAGCAAAAAATTTCAGAATTGCACCTTGCAATGCGGATAAATTACTCTTTGCGCATTTACAATATTCATTGATTTTTGCCATTGAAAAACATCATGTTATTCATATACCAGAAATGATTGAAGCTACTGACTGAATGAAAGGAGCTGGCATCTCACTCTCTTTGAATCTTCTTTATCATGCTAAGAGGAGCAGGAAAAAGCAAAAAATTTCAGAATTGCACCTTGCAATGCGGAGAAATTACTGTTTGTGCATTTACAATATTCATTGATTTTTGCCATTGAAAAACATCATGTTATTCATATACCAGAAATGATTGAAGCTACTGACTGAATGAAAGTAGCTGGCATCTCACTCTCTTTGAATCTTCTTTATCATGCTAAGAGGAGCAGGAAAAAGCAAAAAATTTCAGAATTGCACCTTGCAATGCGGAGAAATTACTGTTTGTGCATTTACAATATCCATTGATTTTTGCAATTGAAAAACGTCCAGAAATGTTTGAAGCTACTGACTGAATGAAAGGAGCTGGCATCTCACTCTCTTTGAATCTTCTTTATCATGCTAAGAGGAGCAGGAAAAAGCAAAAAATTTCAGAATTGCACCTTGCAATGCGGAGAAATTACTGTTTGTGCATTTACAATATTCATTGATTTTTGCCATTGAAAAACATCATGTTATTCACATACCAGAAATGTTTGAAGCTACTGACTGAATGAAAGGAGCTGGCATCTCACTCTCTTTGAATCTTCTTTATCATGCTAAGAGGAGCAGGAAAAAGCAAAAAATTTCAGAATTGCACCTTGCAATGCGGAGAAATTACTGTTTGTGCATTTACAATATTCATTGATTTTTGCCATTGAAAAACATCATGTTATTCATATACCAGAAATGTTTGAAGCTACTGACTGAATGAAAGGAGCTGGCATCTCACTCTCTTTGAATCTTCTTTATCATGCTAAGAGGAGCAGGAAAAAGCAAAAAATTTCAGAATTGCACCTTGCAATGCGGATAAATTACTCTTTGCGCATTTACAATATTCATTGATTTTTGCCATTGAAAAACATCATGTTATTCATATACCAGAAATGATTGAAGCTACTGACTGAATGAAAGGAGCTGGCATCTCACTCTCTTTGAATCTTCTTTATCATGCTAAGAGGAGCAGGAAAAAGCAAAAAATTTCAGAATTGCACCTTGCAATGCGGAGAAATTACTGTTTGTGCATTTACAATATTCATTGATTTTTGCCATTGAAAAACATCATGTTATTCATATACCAGAAATGATTGAAGCTACTGACTGAATGAAAGTAGCTGGCATCTCACTCTCTTTGAATCTTCTTTATCATGCTAAGAGGAGCAGGAAAAAGCAAAAAATTTCAGAATTGCACCTTGCAATGCGGAGAAATTACTGTTTGTGCATTTACAATATCCATTGATTTTTGCAATTGAAAAACGTCCAGAAATGTTTGAAGCTACTGACTGAATGAAAGGAGCTGGCATCTCACTCTCTTTGAATCTTCTTTATCATGCTAAGAGGAGCAGGAAAAAGCAAAAAATTTCAGAATTGCACCTTGCAATGCGGATAAATTACTCTTTGCGCATTTACAATATTCATTGATTTTTGCCATTGAAAAACATCATGTTATTCATATACCAGAAATGATTGAAGCTACTGACTGAATGAAAGGAGCTGGCATCTCACTCTCTTTGAATCTTCTTTATCATGCTAAGAGGAGCAGGAAAAAGCAAAAAATTTCAGAATTGCACCTTGCAATGCGGAGAAATTACTGTTTGTGCATTTACAATATTCATTGATTTTTGCCATTGAAAAACATCATGTTATTCATATACCAGAAATGATTGAAGCTACTGACTGAATGAAAGTAGCTGGCATCTCACTCTCTTTGAATCTTCTTTATCATGCTAAGAGGAGCAGGAAAAAGCAAAAAATTTCAGAATTGCACCTTGCAATGCGGAGAAATTACTGTTTGTGCATTTACAATATCCATTGATTTTTGCAATTGAAAAACGTCCAGAAATGTTTGAAGCTACTGACTGAATGAAAGGAGCTGGCATCTCACTCTCTTTGAATCTTCTTTATCATGCTAAGAGGAGCAGGAAAAAGCAAAAAATTTCAGAATTGCACCTTGCAATGCGGAGAAATTACTGTTTGTGCATTTACAATATTCATTGATTTTTGCCATTGAAAAACATCATGTTATTCACATACCAGAAATGTTTGAAGCTACTGACTGAATGAAAGGAGCTGGCATCTCACTCTCTTTGAATCTTCTTTATCATGCTAAGAGGAGCAGGAAAAAGCAAAAAATTTCAGAATTGCACCTTGCAATGCGGAGAAATTACTGTTTGTGCATTTACAATATTCATTGATTTTTGCCATTGAAAAACATCATGTTATTCATATACCAGAAATGATTGAAGCTACTGACTGAATGAAAGTAGCTGGCATCTCACTCTCTTTGAATCTTCTTTATCATGCTAAGAGGAGCAGGAAAAAGCAAAAAATTTCAGAATTGCACCTTGCAATGCGGAGAAATTACTGTTTGTGCATTTACAATATCCATTGATTTTTGCAATTGAAAAACGTCCAGAAATGTTTGAAGCTACTGACTGAATGAAAGGAGCTGGCATCTCACTCTCTTTGAATCTTCTTTATCATGCTAAGAGGAGCAGGAAAAAGCAAAAAATTTCAGAATTGCACCTTGCAATGCGGAGAAATTACTGTTTGTGCATTTACAATATTCATTGATTTTTGCCATTGAAAAACATCATGTTATTCATATACCAGAAATGTTTGAAGCTACTGACTGAATGAAAGGAGCTGGCATCTCACTCTCTTTGAATCTTCTTTATCATGCTAAGAGGAGCAGGAAAAAGCAAAAAATTTCAGAATTGCACCTTGCAATGCGGAGAAATTACTGTTTGTGCATTTACAATATTCATTGATTTTTGCCATTGAAAAACGTCCAGAAATGATTGAAGC
This sequence comes from Phyllobates terribilis, assembly GCF_046119375.1. NCBI lineage: Eukaryota > Metazoa > Chordata > Amphibia > Anura > Dendrobatidae > Phyllobates > Phyllobates terribilis. Next base: position 31,625 of record NW_027365444.1, read on the forward strand.
TACTGACTGAATGAAAGGAGCTGGCATCTCACTCTCTTTGAATCTTCTTTATCATGCTAAGAGGAGCAGGAAAAAGCAAAAAATTTCAGAATTGCACCTTGCAATGCGGAGAAATTACTGTTTGTGCATTTACAATATTCATTGATTTTTGCCATTGAAAAACATCATGTTATTCATATACCAGAAATGTTTGAAGCTACTGACTGAATGAAAGGAGCTGGCATCTCACTCTCTTTGAATCTTCTTTTTCATGCTAAGAGGAGCAGGAAAAAGCAAAAAATTTCAGAATTGCACCTTGCAATGCGGAGAAATTACTGTTTGTGCATTTACAATATTCATTGATTTTTGCCATTGAAAAACGTCCAGAAATGATTGAAGCTACTGACTGAATGAAAGGAGCTGGCATCTCACTCTCTTTGAATCTTCTTTATCATGCTAAGAGGAGCAGGAAAAAGCAAAAAATTTCAGAATTGCACCTTGCAATGCGGAGAAATTACAGTTTGTGCATTTACAATATTCATTGATTTTTGCCATTGAAAAACTTCCAGAAATGATTGAAGCTACTGACTGAATGAAAGGAGCTGGCATCTCACTCTCTTTGAATCTTCTTTATCATGCTAAGAGGAGCAGGAAAAAGCAAAAAATTTCAGAATTGCACCTTGCAATGCGGAGAAATTACTGTTTGTGCATTTACAATATTCATTGATTTTTGACATTGAAAAACGTCCAGAAATGATTGAAGCTACTGACTGAATGAAAGGAGCTGGCATCTCACTCTCTTTGAATCTTCTTTATCATGCTAAGAGGAGCAGGAAAAAGCAAAAAATTTCAGAATTGCACCTTGCAATGCGGAGAAATTACTGTTTGTGCATTTACAATATTCATTGATTTTTGCCATTGAAAAACATGTTATTCATATACCAGAAATGTTTGAAGCTACTGACTGAATGAAAGGAGCTGGCACCTCACTCTCTTTGAATCTTCTTTATCATGATAAGAGGAGCAGGAAAAAGCAAAAAATTTCAGAATTGCACCTTGCAATGCGGAGAAATTACTGTTTGTGCATTTACAATATTCATTGATTTTTGCCATTGAAAAACGTCCAGAAATGATTGAACCTAGTGACTGAATGAAAGGAGCTGGCATCTCACTCTCTTTGAATCTTCTTTATCATGCTAAGAGGAGCAGGAAAAAGCAAAAAATTTCAGAATTGCACCTTGCAATGCGGAGAAATTACTGTTTGTGCATTTTCAATATTCATTGATTTTTGCCATTGAAAAACGTACAGAAATGATTGAAGCTACTGACTGAATGAAAGGAGCTGGGATCTCACTCTCTTTGAATCTTCTTTATCATGCTAAGAGGAGCAGGAAAAAGCAAAAAATTTCAGAATTGCGCCTTGCAATGCGGAGAAATTACTGTTTGTGCATTTACAAAATTCATTGATTTTTGCCATTGAAAAACATCATGTTATTCATTTGCCAGAAATGATTGAAGCTACTGACTGAATGAAAGGAGCTGGCATCTCACTCTCTTTGAATCTTCTTTATCATGCTAAGAGGAGCAGGAAAAAGCAAAAAATTTCAGAATTGCACCTTGCAATGCGGAGAAATTAGTTTATGCATTTACAATATTCATTGATTTTTGCCATTGAAAAACGTCCAGAAATGATTGAAGCTACTGACTGAATGAAAGGAGCTGGCATCTCACTCTCTTTGAATCTTCTTTATCATGCTAAGAGGAGCAGGAAAAAGCAAAAAATTTCAGAATTGCACCTTGCAATGCGGAGAAATTACTGTTTGTGCATTTACAATATTCATTGATTTTTGCCATTGAAAAACATCATGTTATTCATATACCAGAAATGATTGAAGCTACTGACTGAATGAAAGGAGCTGGCATCTCACTCTCTTTGAATCTTCTTTACCATGCTAAGAGGAGCAGGAAAAAGTAAAAAATTTCAGAATTGCACCTTGCAATGCGGAGAAATTACTGTTTGTGCATTTACAATATTCATTGATTTTTGCCATTGAAAAACGTCCAGAAATGATTGAAGCTACTGACTGAATGATAGGAGCTGGCATCTCACTCTCTTTGAATCTTCTTTATCATGCTAAGAGGAGCAGGAAAAAGCAAAAAATTTCAGAATTGCACCTTGCAATGCGGAGAAATTACTGTTTGTGCATTTACAATATTCATTGATTTTTGCCATTGAAAAACATCATGTTATTCATATACCAGAAATGTTTGAAGCTACTGACTGAATGAAAGGAGCTGGCATCTCACTCTCTTTGAATCTTCTTTATCATGCTAAGAGGAGCAGGAAAAAGCAAAAAATTTCAGAATTGCACCTTGCAATGCGGAGAAATTACTGTTTGTGCATTTACAATATTTATTGATTTTTGCCATTGAAAAACGTCCAGAAATGATTGAAGCTACTGACTGAATGAAAGGAGCTGGCATCTCACTCTCTTTGAATCTTCTTTATCATGCTAAGAGGAGCAGGAAAAAGCAAAAAATTTCAGAATTGCACCTTGCAATGCGGAGAAATTACTGTTTGTGCATTTACAATATTCATTGATTTTTGCCATTGAAAAACATCATGTTATTCATATACCAGAAATGTTTGAAGCTACTGACTGAATGAAAGGAGCTGGCATCTCACTCTCTTTGAATCTTCTTTATCATGCTAAGAGGAGCAGGAAAAAGCAAAAAATTTCAGAATTGCACCTTGCAATGCGGATAAATTACTGTTTGTGCATTTACAATATTCATTGATTTTTGCCATTGAAATATTGTAAATGCACAAATAGTAATATCTCCACATTGCAAGGTGCAATTCTGAAATTTTTTGCTTTTTCCTGCTAATCCTAGCATGATAAAGAAGATTCAAAGAGAGTGAGATGCCAGCTCCTTTCATTCAGTCAGTAGCTTCAAACATTTCTGGACGTTTTTCAATGGCAAAAATCAATGAATATTGTAAATGCACAAACAGTAATATCTCCACATTGCAAGGTGCAATTCTGAAATTTTTTGCTTTTTCCTGCTAATCCTAGCATGATAAAGAAGATTCAAAGAGAGTGAGATGCCAGCTCCTTTCATTCAGTCAGTAGCTTCAAACATTTCTGGTATATGAAAAACATGTTTTTCAATGGCAAAAATCAATGAATATTGTAAATGCACAAACAGTAATATCTCCACATTGCAAGGTGCAATTCTGAAATTTTTTGCTTTTTCCTGCTAATCCTAGCATGATAAAGAAGATTCAAAGAGAGTGAGATGCCAGCTCCTTTCATTCAGTCAGTAGCTTCAAACATTTCTGGTATATGAAAAACATGTTTTTCAATGGCAAAAATCAATGAATATTGTAAATGCACAAACAGTAATATCTCCACATTGCAAGGTGCAATTCTGAAATTTTTTGCTTTTTCCTGCTAATCCTAGCATGATAAAGAAGATTCAAAGAGAGTGAGATGCCAGCTCCTTTCATTCAGTCAGTAGCTTCAAACATTTCTGGTATATGAAAAACATGTTTTTCAATGGCAAAAATCAATGAATATTGTAAATGCACAAACAGTAATATCTCCACATTGCAAGGTGCAATTCTGAAATTTTTAGCTTTTTCCTGTTAATCCTAGCATGATAAAGAAGATTCAAAGAGAGTGAGATGCCAGCTCCTTTCATTCAGTCAGTAGCTTCAAACATTTCTGGACGTTTTTCAATGGCAAAAATCAATGAATATTGTAAATGCACAAACAGTAATATCTCCACATTGCAAGGTGCAATTCTGAAATTTTTTGCTTTTTCCTGCTAATCCTAGCATGATAAAGAAGATTCAAAGAGAGTGAGATGCCAGCTCCTTTCATTCAGTCAGTAGCTTCAAACATTTCTGGTATATGAAAAACATGTTTTTCAATGGCAAAAATCAATGAATATTGTAAATGCACAAACAGTAATATCTCCACATTGCAAGGTGCAATTCTGAAATTTTTTGCTTTTTCCTGCTAATCCTAGCATGATAAAGAAGATTCAAAGAGAGTGAGATGCCAGCTCCTTTCATTCAGTCAGTAGCTTCAAACATTTCTGGTATATGAAAAACATGTTTTTCAATGGCAAAAATCAATGAATATTGTAAATGCACAAACAGTAATATCTCCACATTGCAAGGTGCAATTCTGAAATTTTTTGCTTTTTCCTGCTAATCCTAGCATGATAAAGAAGATTCAAAGAGAGTGAGATGCCAGCTCCTTTCATTCAGTCAGTAGCTTCAAACATTTCTGGTATATGAAAAACATGTTTTTCAATGGCAAAAATCAATGAATATTGTAAATGCACAAACAGTAATATCTCCACATTGCAAGGTGCAATTCTGAAATTTTTAGCTTTTTCCTGTTAATCCTAGCATGATAAAGAAGATTCAAAGAGAGTGAGATGCCAGCTCCTTTCATTCAGTCAGTAGCTTCAAACATTTCTGGACGTTTTTCAATGGCAAAAATCAATGAATATTGTAAATGCACAAACAGTAATATCTCCACATTGCAAGGTGCAATTCTGAAATTTTTTGCTTTTTCCTGTTAATCCTAGCATGATAAAGAAGATTCAAAGAGAGTGAGATGCCAGCTCCTTTCATTCAGTCAGTAGCTTCAAACATTTCTGGTATATGAAAAACATGTTTTTCAATGGCAAAAATCAATGAATATTGTAAATGCACAAACAGTAATATCTCCACATTGCAAGGTGCAATTCTGAAATTTTTTGCTTTTTCCTGCTAATCCTAGCATGATAAAGAAGATTCAAAGAGAGTGAGATGCCAGCTCCTTTCATTCAGTCAGTAGCTTCAAACATTTCTGGACGTTTTTCAATGGCAAAAATCAATGAATATTGTAAATGCACAAACAGTAATATCTCCACATTGCAAGGTGCAATTCTGAAATTTTTTGCTTTTTCCTGTTAATCCTAGCATGATAAAGAAGATTCAAAGAGAGTGAGATGCCAGCTCCTTTCATTCAGTCAGTAGCTTCAAACATTTCTGGTATATGAAAAACATGTTTTTCAATGGCAAAAATCAATGAATATTGTAAATGCACAAACAGTAATATCTCCACATTGCAAGGTGCAATTCTGAAATTTTTTGCTTTATCCTGTTAATCCTAGCATGATAAAGAAGATTCAGAGTGAGATGCCAGCTCCTTTCATTCAGTCAGTAGCTTCAAACATTTCTGGTATATGAAAAACATGTTTTTCAATGGCAAAAATCAATGAATATTGTAAATGCACAAACAGTAATATCTCCACATTGCAAGGTGCAATTCTGAAATTTTTTGCTTTTTCCTGCTAATCCTAGCATGATAAAGAAGATTCAAAGAGAGTGAGATGCCAGCTCCTTTCATTCAGTCAGTAGCTTCAAACATTTCTGGTATATGAAAAACGTTTTTCAATGGCAAAAATCAATGAATATTGTAAATGCACAAACAGTAATATCTCCACAATGCAAGGTGCAATTCTGAATTTTTTTGCTTTTTCCTGCTAATCCTAGCATGATAAAGAAGATTCAAAGAGAGTGAGATGCCAGCTCCTTTCATTCAGTCAGTAGCTTCAAACATTTCTGGTATATGAAAAACATGTTTTTCAATGGCAAAAATCAATGAATATGGTAAATGCACAAACAGTAATATCTCCACATTGCAAGGTGCAATTCTGAAATTTTTAGCTTTTTCCTGTTAATCCTAGCATGATAAAGAAGATTCAAAGAGAGTGAGATGCCAGCTCCTTTCATTCAGTCAGTAGCTTCAAACATTTCTGGACGTTTTTCAATGGCTAAAATCAATGAATATTGTAAATGCACAAACAGTAATATCTCCACATTGCAAGGTGCAATTCTGAAATTTTTTGCTTTTTCCTGTTAATCCTAGCATGATAAAGAAGATTCAAAGAGAGTGAGATGCCAGCTCCTTTCATTCAGTCAGTAGCTTCAAACATTTCTGGTATATGAAAAACATGTTTTTCAATGGCAAAAATCAATGAATATTGTAAATGCACAAACAGTAATATCTCCACATTGCAAGGTGCAATTCTGAAATTTTTTGCTTTTTCCTGCTAATCCTAGCATGATAAAGAAGATTCAAAGAGAGTGAGATGCCAGCTCCTTTCATTCAGTCAGTAGCTTCAAACATTTCTGGTATATGAAAAACATGTTTTTCAATGGCAAAAATCAATGAATATTGTAAATGCACAAACAGTAATATCTCCACATTGCAAGGTGCAATTCTGAAATTTTTTGCTTTTTCCTGCTAATCCTAGCATGATAAAGAAGATTCAAAGAGAGTGAGATGCCAGCTCCTTTCATTCAGTCAGTAGCTTCAAACATTTCTGGACGTTTTTCAATGGCAAAAATCAATGAATATTGTAAATGCACAAACAGTAATATCTCCACATTGCAAGGTGCAATTCTGAAATTTTTTGCTTTTTCCTGTTAATCCTAGCATGATAAAGAAGATTCAAAGAGAGTGAGATGCCAGCTCCTTTCATTCAGTCAGTAGCTTCAAACATTTCTGGAATATGAAAAACATGTTTTTCAATGGCAAAAATCAATGAATATTGTAAATGCACAAACAGTAATATCTCCACATTGCAAGGTGCAATTCTGAAATTTTTTGATTTTTCCTGTTAATCCTAGCATGTTAAAGAAGATTCAAAGAGAGTGAGATGCCAGCTCCTTTCATTCAGTCAGTAGCTTCAAACATTTCTGGTATATGAAAAACATGTTTTTCAATGGCAAAAATCAATGAATATTGTAAATGCACAAACAGTAATATCTCCACATTGCAAGGTGCAATTCTGAAATTTTTTGCTTTTTCCTGCTAATCCTAGCATGATAAAGAAGATTCAAAGAGAGTGAGATGCCAGCTCCTTTCATTCAGTCAGTAGCTTCAAACATTTCTGGTATATGAAAAACATGTTTTTCAATGGCAAAAATCAATGAATATTGTAAATGCACAAACAGTAATATCTCCACATTGCAAGGTGCAATTCTGAAATTTTTTGCTTTTTCCTGCTAATCCTAGCATGATAAAGAAGATTCAAAGAGAGTGAGATGCCAGCTCCTTTCATTCAGTCAGTAGCTTCAAACATTTCTGGACGTTTTTCAATGGCAAAAATCAATGAATATTGTAAATGCACAAACAGTAATATCTCCACATTGCAAGGTGCAATTCTGAAATTTTTTGCTTTTTCCTGTTAATCCTAGCATGATAAAGAAGATTCAAAGAGAGTGAGATGCCAGCTCCTTTCATTCAGTCAGTAGCTTCAAACATTTCTGGTATATGAAAAACATGTTTTTCAATGGCAAAAATCAATGAATATTGTAAATGCACAAACAGTAATATCTCCACATTGCAAGGTGCAATTCTGAAATTTTTTGCTTTTTCCTGTTAATCCTAGCATGATAAAGAAGATTCAAAGAGAGTGAGATGCCAGCTCCTTTCATTCAGTCAGTAGCTTCAAACATTTCTGGTATATGAAAAACATGTTTTTCAATGGCAAAAATCAATGAATGTTGTAAATGCACAAACAGTAATATCTCCACATTGCAAGGTGCAATTCTGAAATTTTTTGCTTTTTCCTGCTAATCCTAGCATGATAAAGAAGATTCAAAGAGAGTGAGATGCCAGCTCCTTTCATTCAGTCAGTAGCTTCAAACATTTCTGGACGTTTTTCAATGGCAAAAATCAATGAATATTGTAAATGCACAAACAGTAATATCTCCACATTGCAAGGTGCAATTCTGAAATTTTTTGCTTTTTCCTGTTAATCCTAGCATGATAAAGAAGATTCAAAGAGAGTGAGATGCCAGCTCCTTTCATTCAGTCAGTAGCTTCAAACATTTCTGGTATATGAAAAACGTTTTTCAATGGCAAAAATCAATGAATATTGTAAATGCACAAACAGTAATATCTCCACATTGCAAGGTGCAATTCTGAATTTTGCTTTTTCCTGCTAATCCTAGCATGATAAAGAAGATTCAAAGAGAGTGAGATGCCAGCTCCTTTCATTCAGTCAGTAGCTTCAAACATTTCTGGACGTTTTTCAATGGCAAAAATCAATGAATATTGTAAATGCACAAACAGTAATATCTCCACATTGCAAGGTGCAATTCTGAAATTTTTTGCTTTTTCCTGTTAATCCTAGCATGATAAAGAAGATTCAAAGAGAGTGAGATGCCAGCTCCTTTCATTCAGTCAGTAGCTTCAAACATTTCTGGAATATGAAAAACATGTTTTTCAATGGCAAAAATCAATGAATATTGTAAATGCACAAACAGTAATATCTCCACATTGCAAGGTGCAATTCTGAAATTTTTTGATTTTTCCCGTTAATCCTAGCATGATAAAGAAGATTCAAAGAGAGTGAGATGCCAGCTCCTTTCATTCAGTCAGTAGCTTCAAACATTTCTGGTATATGAAAAACATGTTTTTCAATGGCAAAAATCAATGAATATTGTAAATGCACAAACAGTAATATCTCCACATTGCAAGGTGCAATTCTGAAATTTTTTGCTTTTTCCTGCTAATCCTAGCATGATAAAGAAGATTCAAAGAGAGTGAGATGCCAGCTCCTTTCATTCAGACAGTAGCTTCAAACATTTCTGGTATATGAAAAACATGTTTTTCAATGGCAAAAATCAATGAATATTGTAAATGCACAAACAGTAATATCTCCACATTGCAAGGTGCAATTCTGAAATTTTTTGCTTTTTCCTGCTAATCCTAGCATGATAAAGAAGATTCAAAGAGAGTGAGATGCCAGCTCCTTTCATTCAGTCAGTAGCTTCAAACATTTCTGGACGTTTTTCAATGGCAAAAATCAATGAATATTGTAAATGCACAAACAGTAATATCTCCACATTGCAAGGTGCAATTCTGAAATTTTTTGCTTTTTCCTGTTAATCCTGGCATGATAAAGAAGATTCAAAGAGAGTGAGATGCCAGCTCCTTTCATTCAGTCAGTAGCTTCAAACATTTCTGGTATATGAAAAACATGTTTTTCAATGGCAAAAATCAATGAATATTGTAAATGCACAAACAGTAATATCTCCACATTGCAAGGTGCAATTCTGAAATTTTTTGCTTTTTCCTGTTAATCCTAGCATGATAAAGAAGATTCAAAGAGAGTGAGATGCCAGCTCCTTTCATTCAGTCAGTAGCTTCAAACATTTCTGGTATATGAAAAACATGTTTTTCAATGGCAAAAATCAATGAATATTGTAAATGCACAAACAGTAATATCTCCACATTGCAAGGTGCAATTCTGAAATTTTTTGCTTTTTCCTGCTAATCCTAGCATGATAAAGAAGATTCAAAGAGAGTGAGATGCCAGCTCCTTTCATTCAGTCAGTAGCTTCAAACATTTCTGGTATATGAAAAACATGTTTTTCAATGGCAAAAATCAATGAATATTGTAAATGCACAAACAGTAATATCTCCACATTGCAAGGTGCAATTCTGAAATTTTTAGCTTTTTCCTGTTAATCCTAGCATGATAAAGAAGATTCAAAGAGAGTGAGATGCCAGCTCCTTTCATTCAGTCAGTAGCTTCAAACATTTCTGGTATATGAAAAACATGTTTTTCAATGGCAAAAATCAATGAATATTGTAAATGCACAAACAGTAATATCTCCACATTGCAAGGTGCAATTCTGAAATTTTTTGCTTTTTCCTGCTAATCCTAGCATGATAAAGAAGATTCAAAGAGAGTGAGATGCCAGCTCCTTTCATTCAGTCAGTAGCTTCAAACATTTCTGGTATATGAAAAACATGTTTTTCAATGGCAAAAATCAATGAATATTGTAAATGCACAAACAGTAATATCTCCACATTGCAAGGTGCAATTCGGAAATTTTTTGCTTTTTCCTGCTAATCCTAGCATGATAAAGAAGATTCAAAGAGAGTGAGATGCCAGCTCCTTTCATTCAGTCAGTAGCTTCAAACATTTCTGGTATATGAATAACATGATGTTTTTCAATGGCAAAAATCAATGAATATTGTAAATGCACAAACAGTAATATCTCCACATTGCAAGGTGCAATTCTGAAATTTTTTGCTTTTTCCTGCTAATCCTAGCATGATAAAGAAGATTCAAAGAGAGTGAGATGCCAGCTCCTTTCATTCAGTCAGTAGCTTCAAACATTTCTGGACGTTTTTCAATGGCAAAAATCAATGAATATTGTAAATGCACAAACAGTAATATCTCCACATTGCAAGGTGCAATTCTGAAATTTTTTGCTTTTTCCTGTTAATCCTAGCATGATAAAGAAGATTCAAAGAGAGTGAGATGCCAGCTCCTTTCATTCAGTCAGTAGCTTCAATCATTTCTGGTATATGAAAAACATGTTTTTCAATGGCAAAAATCAATGAATATTGTAAATGCACAAACAGTAATATCTCCACATTGCAAGGTGCAATTCTGAAATTTTTTGCTTTTCCTGCTAATCCTAGCATGATAAAGAAGATTCAAAGAGTGAGATGCCAGCTCCTTTCATTCAGTCAGTAGCTTCAAACATTTCTGGTATATGAAAAACATGTTTTTCAATGGCAAAAATCAATGAATATTGTAAATGCACAAACAGTAATATCTCCACATTGCAAGGTGCAATTCTGAAATTTTTTGCTTTTTCCTGCTAATCCTAGCATGATAAAGAAGATTCAAAGAGAGTGAGATGCCAGCTCCTTTCATTCAGTCAGTAGCTTCAAACATTTCTGGTATATGAAAAACATGTTTTTCAATGGCAAAAATCAATGAATATTGTAAATGCACAAACAGTAATATCTCCACATTGCAAGGTGCAATTCGGAAATTTTTTGCTTTTTCCTGCTAATCCTAGCATGATAAAGAAGATTCAAAGAGAGTGAGATGCCAGCTCCTTTCATTCAGTCAGTAGCTTCAAACATTTCTGGACGTTTTTCAATGGCAAAAATCAATGAATATTGTAAATGCACAAACAGTAATATCTCCACATTGCAAGGTGCAATTCTGAAATTTTTTGCTTTTTCCTGTTAATCCTAGCATGATAAAGAAGATTCAAAGAGAGTGAGATGCCAGCTCCTTTCATTCAGTCAGTAGCTTCAAACATTTCTGGTATATGAAAAACATGTTTTTCAATGGCAAAAATCAATGAATATTGTAAATGCACAAACAGTAATATCTCCACATTGCAAGGTGCAATTCTGAAATTTTTTGCTTTTTCCTGCTAATCCTAGCATGATAAAGAAGATTCAAAGAGAGTGAGATGCCAGCTCCTTTCATTCAGTCAGTAGCTTCAAACATTTCTGGTATATGAAAAACATGTTTTTCAATGGCAAAAATCAATGAATATTGTAAATGCACAAACAGTAATATCTGCACATTGCAAGGTGCAATTCTGAAATTTTTTGCTTTTTCCTGCTAATCCTAGCATGATAAAGAAGATTCAAAGAGAGTGAGATGCCAGCTCCTTTCATTCAGTCAGTAGCTTCAAACATTTCTGGTATATGAAAAACATGTTTTTCAATGGCAAAAATCAATGAATATTGTAAATGCACAAACAGTAATATCTCCACATTGCAAGGTGCAATTCTGAAATTTTTAGCTTTTTCCTGTTAATCCTAGCATGATAAAGAAGATTCAAAGAGAGTGAGATGCCAGCTCCTTTCATTCAGTCAGTAGCTTCAAACATTTCTGGACGTTTTTCAATGGCAAAAATCAATGAATATTGTAAATGCACAAACAGTAATATCTCCACATTGCAAGGTGCAATTCTGAAATTTTTTGCTTTTTCCTGTTAATCCTAGCATGATAAAGAAGATTCAAAGAGAGTGAGATGCCAGCTCCTTTCATTCAGTCAGTAGCTTCAAACATTTCTGGTATATGAAAAACATGTTTTTCAATGGCAAAAATCAATGAATATTGTAAATGCACAAACAGTAATATCTCCACATTGCAAGGTGCAATTCTGAAATTTTTTGCTTTTTCCTGCTAATCCTAGCATGATAAAGAAGATTCAAAGAGAGTGAGATGCCAGCTCCTTTCATTCAGTCAGTAGCTTCAAACATTTCTGGTATATGAAAAACATGTTTTTCAATGGCAAAAATCAATGAATATTGTAAATGCACAAACAGTAATATCTCCACATTGCAAGGTGCAGTTCTGAAATTTTTAGCTTTTTCCTGTTAATCCTAGCATGATAAAGAAGATTCAAAGAGAGTGAGATGCCAGCTCCTTTCATTCAGTCAGTAGCTTCAAACATTTCTGGACGTTTTTCAATGGCAAAAATCAATGAATATTGTAAATGCACAAACAGTAATATCTCCACATTGCAAGGTGCAATTCTGAAATTTTTTGCTTTTTCCTGTTAATCCTAGCATGATAAAGAAGATTCAAAGAGAGTGAGATGCCAGCTCCTTTCATTCAGTCAGTAGCTTCAAACATTTCTGGTATATGAAAAACATGTTTTTCAATGGCAAAAATCAATGAATATTGTAAATGCACAAACAGTAATATCTCCACATTGCAAGGTGCAATTCTGAAATTTTTTGCTTTTTCCTGCTAATCCTAGCATGATAAAGAAGATTCAAAGAGAGTGAGATGCCAGCTCCTTTCATTCAGTCAGTAGCTTCTAACATTTCTGGTATATGAAAAACATGTTTTTCAATGGCAAAAATCAATGAATATTGTAAATGCACAAACAGTAATATCTCCACATTGCAAGGTGCAATTCTGAAATTTTTTGCTTTTTCCTGCTAATCCTAGCATGATAAAGAAGATTCAAAGAGAGTGAGATGCCAGCTCCTTTCATTCAGTCAGTAGCTTAAAACATTTCTGGACGTTTTTCAATGGCAAAAATCAATGAATATTGTAAATGCACAAACAGTAATATCTCCACATTGCAAGGTGCAATTCTGAAATTTTTTGCTTTTTCCTGTTAATCCTAGCATGATAAAGAAGATTCAAAGAGAGTGAGATGCCAGCTCCTTTCATTCAGTCAGTAGCTTCAAACATTTCTGGACGTTTTTCAATGGCAAAAATCAATGAATATTGTAAATGCACAAACAGTAATATCTCCACATTGCAAGGTGCAATTCTGACATTTTTTGCTTTTTCCTGTTAATCCTAGCATGATAAAGAAGATTCAAAGAGAGTGAGATGCCAGCTCCTTTCATTCAGTCAGTAGCTTCAAACATTTCTGGTATATGAAAAACATGTTTTTCAATGGCAAAAATCAATGAATATTGTAAATGCACAAACAGTAATATCTCCACATTGCAAGGTGCAATTCTGAAATTTTTTGCTTTTTCCTGTTAATCCTAGCATGATAAAGAATATTCAAAGAGAGTGAGATGCCAGCTCCTTTCATTCAGTCAGTAGCTTCAAACATTTCTGGTATATGAAAAACATGTTTTTCAATGGCAAAAATCAATGAATATTTTAAATGCACAAACAGTAATATCTCCACATTGCAAGGTGCAATTCTGAAATTTTTTGCTTTTTCCTGCTAATCCTAGCATGATAAAGAAGATTCAAAGAGAGTGAGATGCCAGCTCCTTTCATTCAGTCAGTAGCTTCAAACATTTCTGGACGTTTTTCAATGGCAAAAATCAATGAATATTGTAAATGCACAAACAGTAATATCTCCACATTGCAAGGTGCAATTCTGAAATTTTTTGCTTTTTCCTGTTAATCCTAGCATGATAAAGAAGATTCAAAGAGAGTGAGATGCCAGCTCCTTTCATTCAGTCAGTAGCTTCAAACATTTCTGGTATATGAAAAACATGTTTTTCAATGGCAAAAATCAATGAATATTGTAAATGCACAAACAGTAATATCTCCACATTGCAAGGTGCAATTCTGAAATTTTTTGCTTTTTCCTGTTAATCCTAGCATGATAAAGAAGATTCAAAGAGAGTGACATGCCAGCTCCTTTCATTCAGTCAGTAGCTTCAAACATTTCTGGTATATGAAAAACATGTTTTTCAATGGCAAAAATCAATGAATATTGTAAATGCACAAACAGTAATATCTCCACATTGCAAGGTGCAATTCTGAAATTTTTTGCTTTTTCCTGGCATGATAAAGAAGATTCAAAGAGAGTGAGATGCCAGCTCCTTTCATTCAGTCAGTAGCTTCAAACATTTCTGGTATATGAAAAACATGTTTTTCAATGGCAAAAATCAATGAATATTGTAAATGCACAAACAGTAATATCTCCACATTGCAAGGTGCAATTCTGAAATTTTTAGCTTTTTCCTGTTAATCCTAGCATGATAAAGAAGATTCAAAGAGAGTGAGATGCCAGCTCCTTTCATTCAGTCAGTAGCTTCAAACATTTCTGGACGTTTTTCAATGGCAAAAATCAATGAATATTGTAAATGCACAAACAGTAATATCTCCACATTGCAAGGTGCAATTCTGAAATTTTTTGCTTTTTCCTGTTAATCCTAGCATGATAAAGAAGATTCAAAGAGAGTGAGATGCCAGCTCCTTTCATTCAGTCAGTAGCTTCAAACATTTCTGGTATATGAAAAACGTTTTTCAATGGCAAAAATCAATGAATATTGTAAATGCACAAACAGTAATATCTCCACATTGCAAGGTGCAATTCTGAAATTTTTTGCTTTTTCCTGCTAATCCTAGCATGATAAAGAAGATTCAAAGAGAGTGAGATGCCAGCTCCTTTCATTCAGTCAGTAGCTTCAAACATTTCTGGTATATGAAAAACATGTTTTTCAATGGCAAAAATCAATGAATATTGTAAATGCACAAACAGTAATATCTCCACATTGCAAGGTGCAATTCTGAAATTTTTTGCTTTTTCCTGCTAATCCTAGCATGATAAAGAAGATTCAAAGAGAGTGAGATGCCAGCTCCTTTCATTCAGTCAGTAGCTTCAAACATTTCTGGATGTTTTTCAATGGCAAAAATCAATGAATATTGTAAATGCACAAACAGTAATATCTCCACATTGCAAGGTGCAATTCTGAAATTTTTTGCTTTTTCCTGTTAATCCTAGCATGATAAAGAAGATTCAAAGAGAGTGAGATGCCAGCTCCTTTCATTCAGTCAGTAGCTTCAAACATTTCTGGTATATGAAAAACGTTTTTCAATGGCAAAAATCAATGAATATTGTAAATGCACAAACAGTAATATCTCCACATTGCAAGGTGCAATTCTGAAATTTTTTGCTTTTTCCTGCTAATCCTAGCATGATAAAGAAGATTCAAAGAGAGTGAGATGCCAGCTCCTTTCATTCAGTCAGTAGCTTCAAACATTTCTGGTATATGAAAAACATGTTTTTCAATGGCAAAAATCAATGAATATTGTAAATGCACAAACAGTAATATCTCCACATTGCAAGGTGCAATTCTGAAATTTTTTGCTTTTTCCTGCTAATCCTAGCATGATAAAGAAGATTCAAAGAGAGTGAGATGCCAGCTCCTTTCATTCAGTCAGTAGCTTCAAACATTTCTGGACGTTTTTCAATGGCAAAAATCAATGAATATTGTAAATGCACAAACAGTAATATCTCCACATTGCAAGGTGCAATTCTGAAATTTTTTGCTTTTTCCTGTTAATCCTAGCATGATAAAGAAGATTCAAAGAGAGTGAGATGCCAGCTCCTTTCATTCAGTCAGTAGCTTCAAACATTTCTGGTATATGAAAAACATGTTTTTCAATGGCAAAAATCAATGAATATTGTAAATGCACAAACAGTAATATCTCCACATTGCAAGGTGCAATTCTGAAATTTTTTGCTTTTTCCTGTTAATCCTAGCATGATAAAGAAGATTCAAAGAGAGTGACATGCCAGCTCCTTTCATTCAGTCAGTAGCTTCAAACATTTCTGGTATATGAAAAACATGTTTTTCAATGGCAAAAATCAATGAATATTGTAAATGCACAAACAGTAATATCTCCACATTGCAAGGTGCAATTCTGAAATTTTTTGCTTTTTCCTGCTAATCCTAGCATGATAAAGAAGATTCAAAGAGAGTGAGATGCCAGCTCCTTTCATTCAGTCAGTAGCTATAAACATTTCTGGTATATGAAAAACACATGTTTTTCAATGGCAAAAATCAATGAATATTGTAAATGCACAAACAGTAATATCTCCACATTGCAAGGTGCAATTCTGAAATTTTTTGCTTTTTCCTGGCATGATAAAGAAGATTCAAAGAGAGTGAGATGCCAGCTCCTTTCATTCAGTCAGTAGCTTCAAACATTTCTGGTATATGAAAAACATGTTTTTCAATGGCAAAAATCAATGAATATTGTAAATGCACAAACAGTAATATCTCCACATTGCAAGGTGCAATTCTGAAATTTTTAGCTTTTTCCTGTTAATCCTAGCATGATAAAGAAGATTCAAAGAGAGTGAGATGCCAGCTCCTTTCATTCAGTCAGTAGCTTCAAACATTTCTGGACGTTTTTCAATGGCAAAAATCAATGAATATTGTAAATGCACAAACAGTAATATCTCCACATTGCAAGGTGCAATTCTGAAATTGTTTGCTTTTTCCTGTTAATCCTAGCATGATAAAGAAGATTCAAAGAGTGAGATGCCAGCTCCTTTCATTCAGTCAGTAGCTTCAAACATTTCTGGTATATGAAAAACGTTTTTCAATGGCAAAAATCAATGAATATTGTAAATGCACAAACAGTAATATCTCCACATTGCAAGGTGCAATTCTGAAATTTTTTGCTTTTTCCTGCTAATCCTAGCATGATAAAGAAGATTCAAAGAGAGTGAGATGCCAGCTCCTTTCATTCAGTCAGTAGCTTCAAACATTTCTGGTATATGAAAAACATGTTTTTCAATGGCAAAAATCAATGAATATTGTAAATGCACAAACAGTAATATCTCCACATTGCAAGGTGCAATTCTGAAATTTTTTGCTTTTTCCTGCTAATCCTAGCATGATAAAGAAGATTCAAAGAGAGTGAGATGCCAGCTCCTTTCATTCAGTCAGTAGCTTCAAACATTTCTGGATGTTTTTCAATGGCAAAAATCAATGAATATTGTAAATGCACAAACAGTAATATCTCCACATTGCAAGGTGCAATTCTGAAATTTTTTGCTTTTTCCTGTTAATCCTAGCATGATAAAGAAGATTCAAAGAGAGTGAGATGCCAGCTCCTTTCATTCAGTCAGTAGCTTCAAACATTTCTGGTATATGAAAAACGTTTTTCAATGGCAAAAATCAATGAATATTGTAAATGCACAAACAGTAATATCTCCACATTGCAAGGTGCAATTCTGAAATTTTTTGCTTTTTCCTGCTAATCCTAGCATGATAAAGAAGATTCAAAGAGAGTGAGATGCCAGCTCCTTTCATTCAGTCAGTAGCTTCAAACATTTCTGGTATATGAAAAACATGTTTTTCAATGGCAAAAATCAATGAATATTGTAAATGCACAAACAGTAATATCTCCACATTGCAAGGTGCAATTCTGAAATTTTTTGCTTTTTCCTGCTAATCCTAGCATGATAAAGAAGATTCAAAGAGAGTGAGATGCCAGCTCCTTTCATTCAGTCAGTAGCTTCAAACATTTCTGGACGTTTTTCAATGGCAAAAATCAATGAATATTGTAAATGCACAAACAGTAATATCTCCACATTGCAAGGTGCAATTCTGAAATTTTTTGCTTTTTCCTGTTAATCCTAGCATGATAAAGAAGATTCAAAGAGAGTGAGATGCCAGCTCCTTTCATTCAGTCAGTAGCTTCAAACATTTCTGGTATATGAAAAACATGTTTTTCAATGGCAAAAATCAATGAATATTGTAAATGCACAAACAGTAATATCTCCACATTGCAAGGTGCAATTCTGAAATTTTTTGCTTTTTCCTGTTAATCCTAGCATGATAAAGAAGATTCAAAGAGAGTGACATGCCAGCTCCTTTCATTCAGTCAGTAGCTTCAAACATTTCTGGTATATGAAAAACATGTTTTTCAATGGCAAAAATCAATGAATATTGTAAATGCACAAACAGTAATATCTCCACATTGCAAGGTGCAATTCTGAAATTTTTTGCTTTTTCCTGCTAATCCTAGCATGATAAAGAAGATTCAAAGAGAGTGAGATGCCAGCTCCTTTCATTCAGTCAGTAGCTTCAAACATTTCTGGACGTTTTTCAATGGCAAAAATCAATGAATATTGTAAATGCACAAACAGTAATATCTCCACATTGCAAGGTGCAATTCTGAAATTTTTTGCTTTTTCCTGTTAATCCTAGCATGATAAAGAAGATTCAAAGAGAGTGAGATGCCAGCTCCTTTCATTCAGTCAGTAGCTTCAAACATTTCTGGTATATGAAAAACATGTTTTTCAATGGCAAAAATCAATGAATATTGTAAATGCACAAACAGTAATATCTCCACATTGCAAGGTGCAATTCTGAAATTTTTTGCTTTTTCCTGCTAATCCTAGCATGATAAAGAAGATTCAAAGAGAGTGAGATGCCAGCTCCTTTCATTCAGTCAGTAGCTTCAAACATTTCTGGTATATGAAAAACACATGTTTTTCAATGGCAAAAATCAATGAATATTGTAAATGCACAAACAGTAATATCTCCACATTGCAAGGTGCAATTCTGAAATTTTTTGCTTTTTCCTGCTAATCCTAGCATGATAAAGAAGATTCAAAGAGAGTGAGATGCCAGCTCCTTTCATTCAGTCAGTAGCTTCAAACATTTCTGGTATATGAAAAACATGTTTTTCAATGGCAAAAATCAATGAATATTGTAAATGCACAAACAGTAATATCTCCACATTGCAAGGTGCAATTCTGAAATTTTTAGCTTTTTCCTGTTAATCCTAGCATGATAAAGAAGATTCAAAGAGAGTGAGATGCCAGCTCCTTTCATTCAGTCAGTAGCTTCAAACATTTCTGGACGTTTTTCAATGGCAAAAATCAATGAATATTGTAAATGCACAAACAGTAATATCTCCACATTGCAAGGTGCAATTCTGAAATTTTTTGCTTTTTCCTGTTAATCCTAGCATGATAAAGAAGATTCAAAGAGAGTGAGATGCCAGCTCCTTTCATTCAGTCAGTAGCTTCAAACATTTCTGGTATATGAAAAACGTTTTTCAATGGCAAAAATCAATGAATATTGTAAATGCACAAACAGTAATATCTCCACATTGCAAGGTGCAATTCTGAAATTTTTTGCTTTTTCCTGCTAATCCTAGCATGATAAAGAAGATTCAAAGAGAGTGAGATGCCAGCTCCTTTCATTCAGTCAGTAGCTTCAAACATTTCTGGTATATGAAAAACATGTTTTTCAATGGCAAAAATCAATGAATATTGTAAATGCACAAACAGTAATATCTCCACATTGCAAGGTGCAATTCTGAAATTTTTTGCTTTTTCCTGCTAATCCTAGCATGATAAAGAAGATTCAAAGAGAGTGAGATGCCAGCTCCTTTCATTCAGTCAGTAGCTTCAAACATTTCTGGTATATGAAAAACATGTTTTTCAATGGCAAAAATCAATGAATATTGTAAATGCACAAACAGTAATATCTCCACATTGCAAGGTGAAATTCTGAAATTTTTTGCTTTTTCCTGTTAATCCTAGCATGATAAAGAAGATTCAAAGAGAGTGAGATGCCAGCTCCTTTCATTCAGTCAGTAGCTTCAAACATTTCTGGTATATGAAAAACATGTTTTTCAATGGCAAAAATCAATGAATATTGTAAATGCACAAACAGTAATATCTCCACATTGCAAGGTGCAATTCTGAAATTTTTTGCTTTTTCCTGCTAATCCTAGCATGATAAAGAAGATTCAAAGAGAGTGAGATGCCAGCTCCTTTCATTCAGTCAGTAGCTTCAATCATTTCTGGACATTTTTCAATGGCAAAAATCAATGAATATTGTAAATGCACAAACAGTAATTTCTCCGCATTGCAAGGTGCAATTCTGAAATTTTTTGCTTTTTCCTGCTCCTCTTAGCATGATAAAGAAGATTCAAAGAGAGTGAGATGACAGCTCCTTTCATTCAGTCAGTAGCTTCAATCATTTCTGGACGTTTTTCAATGGCAAAAATCAATGAATATTGTAAATGCACAAACAGTAATTTCTCCGCATTGCAAGGTGCAATTCTGAAATTTTTTGCTTTTTCCTGCTCCTCTTAGCATGATAAAGAAGATTCAAAGAGAGTGAGATGCCAGCTCCTTTCATTCAGTCAGTAGCTTCAAACATTTCTGGTATATGAAAAACATGTTTTTCAATGGCAAAAATCAATGAATATTGTAAATGCACAAACAGTAATATCTCCACATTGCAAGGTGCAATTCTGAAATTCTTTGCTTTTTCCTGCTAATCCTAGCATGATATAGAAGATTCAAAGAGAGTGAGATGCCAGCTCCTTTCATTCAGTCAGTAGCTTCAAACATTTCTGGTATATGAAAAACATGTTTTTCAATGGCAAAAATCAATGAATATTGTAAATGCACAAACAGTAATATCTCCACATTGCAAGGTGCAATTCTGAAATTTTTAGCTTTTTCCTGTTAATCCTAGCATGATAAAGAAGATTCAAAGAGAGTGAGATGCCAGCTCCTTTCATTCAGTCAGTAGCTTCAAACATTTCTGGACGTTTTTCAATGGCAAAAATCAATGAATATTGTAAATGCACAAACAGTAATATCTCCACATTGCAAGGTGCAATTCTGAAATTTTTTGCTTTTTCCTGTTAATCCTAGCATGATAAAGAAGATTCAAAGAGAGTGAGATGCCAGCTCCTTTCATTCAGTCAGTAGCTTCAAACATTTCTGGACGTTTTTCAATGGCAAAAATCAATGAATATTGTAAATGCACAAACAGTAATATCTCCACATTGCAAGGTGCAATTCAGAAATTTTTTGCTTTTTCCTGTTAATCCTAGCCATGATAAAGAAGATTCAAAGAGAGTGAGATGCCAGCTCCTTTCATTCAGTCAGTAGCTTCAAACATTTCTGGTATATGAAAAACATGTTTTTCAATGGCAAAAATCAATGAATATTGTAAATGCACAAACAGTAATATCTCCACATTGCAAGGTGCAATTCTGAAATTTTTTGCTTTTTCCTGTTAATCCTAGCATGATAAAGAAGATTCAAAGAGAGTGAGATGCCAGCTCCTTTCATTCAGTCAGTAGCTTCAAACATTTCTGGTATATGAAAAACATGTTTTTCAATGGCAAAAATCAATGAATATTTTAAATGCACAAACAGTAATATCTCCACATTGCAAGGTGCAATTCTGAAATTTTTTGCTTTTTCCTGCTAATCCTAGCATGATAAAGAAGATTCAAAGAGAGTGAGATGCCAGCTCCTTTCATTCAGTCAGTAGCTTCAAACATTTCTGGTATATGAAAAACATGTTTTTCAATGGCAAAAATCAATGAATATTGTAAATGCACAAACAGTAATATCTCCACATTGCAAGGTGCAATTCTGAAATTTTTTGCTTTTTCCTGCTAATCCTAGCATGATAAAGAAGATTCAAAGAGAGTGAGATGCCAGCTCCTTTCATTCAGTCAGTAGCTTCAATCATTTCTGGACATTTTTCAATGGCAAAAATCAATGAATATTGTAAATGCACAAACAGTAATTTCTCCGCATTGCAAGGTGCAATTCTGAAATTTTTTGCTTTTTCCTGCTCCTCTTAGCATGATAAAGAAGATTCAAAGAGAGTGAGATGACAGCTCCTTTCATTCAGTCAGTAGCTTCAATCATTTCTGGACGTTTTTCAATGGCAAAAATCAATGAATATTGTAAATGCACAAACAGTAATTTCTCCGCATTGCAAGGTGCAATTCTGAAATTTTTTGCTTTTTCCTGCTCCTCTTAGCATGATAAAGAAGATTCAAAGAGAGTGAGATGCCAGCTCCTTTCATTCAGTCAGTAGCTTCAAACATTTCTGGTATATGAAAAACATGTTTTTCAATGGCAAAAATCAATGAATATTGTAAATGCACAAACAGTAATATCTCCACATTGCAAGGTGCAATTCTGAAATTCTTTGCTTTTTCCTGCTAATCCTAGCATGATAAAGAAGATTCAAAGAGAGTGAGATGCCAGCTCCTTTCATTCAGTCAGTAGCTTCAAACATTTCTGGTATATGAAAAACATGTTTTTCAATGGCAAAAATCAATGAATATTGTAAATGCACAAACAGTAATATCTCCACATTGCAAGGTGCAATTCTGAAATTTTTAGCTTTTTCCTGTTAATCCTAGCATGATAAAGAAGATTCAAAGAGAGTGAGATGCCAGCTCCTTTCATTCAGTCAGTAGCTTCAAACATTTCTGGACGTTTTTCAATGGCAAAAATCAATGAATATTGTAAATGCACAAACAGTAATATCTCCACATTGCAAGGTGCAATTCTGAAATTTTTTGCTTTTTCCTGTTAATCCTAGCATGATAAAGAAGATTCAAAGAGAGTGAGATGCCAGCTCCTTTCATTCAGTCAGTAGCTTCAAACATTTCTGGTATATGAAAAACATGTTTTTCAATGGCAAAAATCAATGAATATTGTAAATGCACAAACAGTAATATCTCCACATTGCAAGGTGCAATTCTGAAATTTTTTGCTTTTTCCTGCTAATCCTAGCATGATAAAGAAGATTCAAAGAGAGTGAGATGCCAGCTCCTTTCATTCAGTCAGTAGCTTCAAACATTTCTGGACGTTTTTCAATGGCAAAAATCAATGAATATTGTAAATGCACAAACAGTAATATCTCCACATTGCAAGGTGCAATTCTGAAATTTTTGCTTTTTCCTGTTAATCCTAGCATGATAAAGAAGATTCAAAGAGAGTGAGATGCCAGCTCCTTTCATTCAGTCAGTAGCTTCAAACATTTCTGGACGTTTTTCAATGGCAAAAATCAATGAATATTGTAAATGCACAAACAGTAATATCTCCACATTGCAAGGTGCAATTCTGAAATTTTTTGCTTTTTCCTGTTAATCCTAGCATGATAAAGAAGATTCAAAGAGAGTGAGATGCCAGCTCCTTTCATTCAGTCAGTAGCTTCAAACATTTCTGGTATATGAAAAACATGTTTTTCAATGGCAAAAATCAATGAATATTGTAAATGCACAAACAGTAATATCTCCACATTGCAAGGTGCAATTCTGAAATTTTTTGCTTTTTCCTGCTAATCCTAGCATGATAAAGAAGATTCAAAGAGAGTGAGATGCCAGCTCCTTTCATTCAGTCAGTAGCTTCAAACATTTCTGGTATATGAAAAACATGTTTTTCAATGGCAAAAATCAATGAATATTTTAAATGCACAAACAGTAATATCTCCACATTGCAAGGTGCAATTCTGAAATTTTTTGCTTTTTCCTGCTAATCCTAGCATGATAAAGAAGATTCAAAGAGAGTGAGATGCCAGCTCCTTTCATTCAGTCAGTAGCTTCAAACATTTCTGGTATATGAAAAACATGTTTTTCAATGGCAAAAATCAATGAATATTGTAAATGCACAAACAGTAATATCTCCACATTGCAAGGTGCAATTCTGAAATTTTTTGCTTTTTCCTGCTAATCCTAGCATGATAAAGAAGATTCAAAGAGAGTGAGATGCCAGCTCCTTTCATTCAGTCAGTAGCTTCAATCATTTCTGGACATTTTTCAATGGCAAAAATCAATGAATATTGTAAATGCACAAACAGTAATTTCTCCGCATTGCAAGGTGCAATTCTGAAATTTTTTGCTTTTTCCTGCTCCTCTTAGCATGATAAAGAAGATTCAAAGAGAGTGAGATGACAGCTCCTTTCATTCAGTCAGTAGCTTCAATCATTTCTGGACGTTTTTCAATGGCAAAAATCAATGAATATTGTAAATGCACAAACAGTAATTTCTCCGCATTGCAAGGTGCAATTCTGAAATTTTTTGCTTTTTCCTGCTCCTCTTAGCATGATAAAGAAGATTCAAAGAGAGTGAGATGCCAGCTCCTTTCATTCAGTCAGTAGCTTCAAACATTTCTGGTATATGAAAAACATGTTTTTCAATGGCAAAAATCAATGAATATTGTAAATGCACAAACAGTAATATCTCCACATTGCAAGGTGCAATTCTGAAATTCTTTGCTTTTTCCTGCTAATCCTAGCATGATAAAGAAGATTCAAAGAGAGTGAGATGCCAGCTCCTTTCATTCAGTCAGTAGCTTCAAACATTTCTGGTATATGAAAAACATGTTTTTCAATGGCAAAAATCAATGAATATTGTAAATGCACAAACAGTAATATCTCCACATTGCAAGGTGCAATTCTGAAATTTTTAGCTTTTTCCTGTTAATCCTAGCATGATAAAGAAGATTCAAAGAGAGTGAGATGCCAGCTCCTTTCATTCAGTCAGTAGCTTCAAACATTTCTGGACGTTTTTCAATGGCAAAAATCAATGAATATTGTAAATGCACAAACAGTAATATCTCCACATTGCAAGGTGCAATTCTGAAATTTTTTGCTTTTTCCTGTTAATCCTAGCATGATAAAGAAGATTCAAAGAGAGTGAGATGCCAGCTCCTTTCATTCAGTCAGTAGCTTCAAACATTTCTGGTATATGAAAAACATGTTTTTCAATGGCAAAAATCAATGAATATTGTAAATGCACAAACAGTAATATCTCCACATTGCAAGGTGCAATTCTGAAATTTTTTGCTTTTTCCTGCTAATCCTAGCATGATAAAGAAGATTCAAAGAGAGTGAGATGCCAGCTCCTTTCATTCAGTCAGTAGCTTCAAACATTTCTGGACGTTTTTCAATGGCAAAAATCAATGAATATTGTAAATGCACAAACAGTAATATCTCCACATTGCAAGGTGCAATTCTGAAATTTTTTGCTTTTTCCTGTTAATCCTAGCATGATAAAGAAGATTCAAAGAGAGTGAGATGCCAGCTCCTTTCATTCAGTCAGTAGCTTCAAACATTTCTGGACGTTTTTCAATGGCAAAAATCAATGAATATTGTAAATGCACAAACAGTAATATCTCCACATTGCAAGGTGCAATTCTGAAATTTTTTGCTTTTTCCTGTTAATCCTAGCATGATAAAGAAGATTCAAAGAGAGTGAGATGCCAGCTCCTTTCATTCAGTCAGTAGCTTCAAACATTTCTGGTATATGAAAAACATGTTTTTCAATGGCAAAAATCAATGAATATTGTAAATGCACAAACAGTAATATCTCCACATTGCAAGGTGCAATTCTGAAATTTTTTGCTTTTTCCTGCTAATCCTAGCATGATAAAGATTCAAAGAGAGTGAGATGCCAGCTCCTTTCATTCAGTCAGTAGCTTCAAACATTTCTGGTATATGAAAAACATGTTTTTCAATGGCAAAAATCAATGAATATTGTAAATGCACAAACAGTAATATCTCCACATTGCACGGTGCAATTCTGAAATTTTTAGCTTTTTCCTGTTAATCCTAGCATGATAAAGAAGATTCAAAGAGAGTGAGATGCCAGCTCCTTTCATTCAGTCAGTAGCTTCAAACATTTCTGGATGTTTTTCAATGGCAAAAATCAATGAATATTGTAAATGCACAAACAGTAATATCTCCACATTGCAAGGTGCAATTCTGAAATTTTTTGCTTTTTCCTGTTAATCCTAGCATGATAAAGAAGATTCAAAGAGAGTGAGATGCCAGCTCCTTTCATTCAGTCAGTAGCTTCAAACATTTCTGGTATATGAAAAACGTTTTTCAATGGCAAAAATCAATGAATATTGTAAATGCACAAACAGTAATATCTCCACATTGCAAGGTGCAATTCTGAAATTTTTTGCTTTTTCCTGCTAATCCTAGCATGATAAAGAAGATTCAAAGAGAGTGAGATGCCAGCTCCTTTCATTCAGTCAGTAGCTTCAAACATTTCTGGTATATGAAAAACATGTTTTTCAATGGCAAAAATCAATGAATATTGTAAATGCACAAACAGTAATATCTCCACATTGCAAGGTGCAATTCTGAAATTTTTTGCTTTTTCCTGCTAATCCTAGCATGATAAAGAAGATTCAAAGAGAGTGAGATGCCAGCTCCTTTCATTCAGTCAGTAGCTTCAAACATTTCTGGACGTTTTTCAATGGCAAAAATCAATGAATATTGTAAATGCACAAACAGTAATATCTCCACATTGCAAGGTGCAATTCTGAAATTTTTTGCTTTTTCCTGTTAATCCTAGCATGATAAAGAAGATTCAAAGAGAGTGAGATGCCAGCTCCTTTCATTCAGTCAGTAGCTTCAAACATTTCTGGTATATGAAAAACATGTTTTTCAATGGCAAAAATCAATGAATATTGTAAATGCACAAACAGTAATATCTCCACATTGCAAGGTGCAATTCTGAAATTTTTTGCTTTTTCCTGTTAATCCTAGCATGATAAAGAAGATTCAAAGAGAGTGACATGCCAGCTCCTTTCATTCAGTCAGTAGCTTCAAACATTTCTGGTATATGAAAAACATGTTTTTCAATGGCAAAAATCAATGAATATTGTAAATGCACAAACAGTAATATCTCCACATTGCAAGGTGCAATTCTGAAATTTTTTGCTTTTTCCTGCTAATCCTAGCATGATAAAGAAGATTCAAAGAGAGTGAGATGCCAGCTCCTTTCATTCAGTCAGTAGCTTCAAACATTTCTGGACGTTTTTCAATGGCAAAAATCAATGAATATTGTAAATGCACAAACAGTAATATCTCCACATTGCAAGGTGCAATTCTGAAATTTTTTGCTTTTTCCTGTTAATCCTAGCATGATAAAGAAGATTCAAAGAGAGTGAGATGCCAGCTCCTTTCATTCAGTCAGTAGCTTCAAACATTTCTGGTATATGAAAAACATGTTTTTCAATGGCAAAAATCAATGAATATTGTAAATGCACAAACAGTAATATCTCCACATTGCAAGGTGCAATTCTGAAATTTTTTGCTTTTTCCTGCTAATCCTAGCATGATAAAGAAGATTCAAAGAGAGTGAGATGCCAGCTCCTTTCATTCAGTCAGTAGCTTCAAACATTTCTGGTATATGAAAAACACATGTTTTTCAATGGCAAAAATCAATGAATATTGTAAATGCACAAACAGTAATATCTCCACATTGCAAGGTGCAATTCTGAAATTTTTTGCTTTTTCCTGCTAATCCTAGCATGATAAAGAAGATTCAAAGAGAGTGAGATGCCAGCTCCTTTCATTCAGTCAGTAGCTTCAAACATTTCTGGTATATGAAAAACATGTTTTTCAATGGCAAAAATCAATGAATATTGTAAATGCACAAACAGTAATATCTCCACATTGCAAGGTGCAATTCTGAAATTTTTAGCTTTTTCCTGTTAATCCTAGCATGATAAAGAAGATTCAAAGAGAGTGAGATGCCAGCTCCTTTCATTCAGTCAGTAGCTTCAAACATTTCTGGACGTTTTTCAATGGCAAAAATCAATGAATATTGTAAATGCACAAACAGTAATATCTCCACATTGCAAGGTGCAATTCTGAAATTTTTTGCTTTTTCCTGTTAATCCTAGCATGATAAAGAAGATTCAAAGAGAGTGAGATGCCAGCTCCTTTCATTCAGTCAGTAGCTTCAAACATTTCTGGTATATGAAAAACGTTTTTCAATGGCAAAAATCAATGAATATTGTAAATGCACAAACAGTAATATCTCCACATTGCAAGGTGCAATTCTGAAATTTTTTGCTTTTTCCTGCTAATCCTAGCATGATAAAGAAGATTCAAAGAGAGTGAGATGCCAGCTCCTTTCATTCAGTCAGTAGCTTCAAACATTTCTGGTATATGAAAAACATGTTTTTCAATGGCAAAAATCAATGAATATTGTAAATGCACAAACAGTAATATCTCCACATTGCAAGGTGCAATTCTGAAATTTTTTGCTTTTTCCTGCTAATCCTAGCATGATAAAGAAGATTCAAAGAGAGTGAGATGCCAGCTCCTTTCATTCAGTCAGTAGCTTCAAACATTTCTGGTATATGAAAAACATGTTTTTCAATGGCAAAAATCAATGAATATTGTAAATGCACAAACAGTAATATCTCCACATTGCAAGGTGAAATTCTGAAATTTTTTGCTTTTTCCTGTTAATCCTAGCATGATAAAGAAGATTCAAAGAGAGTGAGATGCCAGCTCCTTTCATTCAGTCAGTAGCTTCAAACATTTCTGGTATATGAAAAACATGTTTTTCAATGGCAAAAATCAATGAATATTGTAAATGCACAAACAGTAATATCTCCACATTGCAAGGTGCAATTCTGAAATTTTTTGCTTTTTCCTGCTAATCCTAGCATGATAAAGAAGATTCAAAGAGAGTGAGATGCCAGCTCCTTTCATTCAGTCAGTAGCTTCAATCATTTCTGGACATTTTTCAATGGCAAAAATCAATGAATATTGTAAATGCACAAACAGTAATTTCTCCGCATTGCAAGGTGCAATTCTGAAATTTTTTGCTTTTTCCTGCTCCTCTTAGCATGATAAAGAAGATTCAAAGAGAGTGAGATGACAGCTCCTTTCATTCAGTCAGTAGCTTCAATCATTTCTGGACGTTTTTCAATGGCAAAAATCAATGAATATTGTAAATGCACAAACAGTAATTTCTCCGCATTGCAAGGTGCAATTCTGAAATTTTTTGCTTTTTCCTGCTCCTCTTAGCATGATAAAGAAGATTCAAAGAGAGTGAGATGCCAGCTCCTTTCATTCAGTCAGTAGCTTCAAACATTTCTGGTATATGAAAAACATGTTTTTCAATGGCAAAAATCAATGAATATTGTAAATGCACAAACAGTAATATCTCCACATTGCAAGGTGCAATTCTGAAATTCTTTGCTTTTTCCTGCTAATCCTAGCATGATAAAGAAGATTCAAAGAGAGTGAGATGCCAGCTCCTTTCATTCGGTCAGTAGCTTCAAACATTTCTGGTATATGAAAAACATGTTTTTCAATGGCAAAAATCAATGAATATTGTAAATGCACAAACAGTAATATCTCCACATTGCAAGGTGCAATTCTGAAATTTTTAGCTTTTTCCTGTTAATCCTAGCATGATAAAGAAGATTCAAAGAGAGTGAGATGCCAGCTCCTTTCATTCAGTCAGTAGCTTCAAACATTTCTGGACGTTTTTCAATGGCAAAAATCAATGAATATTGTAAATGCACAAACAGTAATATCTCCACATTGCAAGGTGCAATTCTGAAATTTTTTGCTTTTTCCTGTTAATCCTAGCATGATAAAGAAGATTCAAAGAGAGTGAGATGCCAGCTCCTTTCATTCAGTCAGTAGCTTCAAACATTTCTGGTATATGAAAAACATGTTTTTCAATGGCAAAAATCAATGAATATTGTAAATGCACAAACAGTAATATCTCCACATTGCAAGGTGCAATTCTGAAATTTTTTGCTTTTTCCTGCTAATCCTAGCATGATAAAGAAGATTCAAAGAGAGTGAGATGCCAGCTCCTTTCATTCAGTCAGTAGCTTCAAACATTTCTGGACGTTTTTCAATGGCAAAAATCAATGAATATTGTAAATGCACAAACAGTAATATCTCCACATTGCAAGGTGCAATTCTGAAATTTTTTGCTTTTTCCTGTTAATCCTAGCATGATAAAGAAGATTCAAAGAGAGTGAGATGCCAGCTCCTTTCATTCAGTCAGTAGCTTCAAACATTTCTGGACGTTTTTCAATGGCAAAAATCAATGAATATTGTAAATGCACAAACAGTAATATCTCCACATTGCAAGGTGCAATTCTGAAATTTTTTGCTTTTTCCTGTTAATCCTAGCATGATAAAGAAGATTCAAAGAGAGTGAGATGCCAGCTCCTTTCATTCAGTCAGTAGCTTCAAACATTTCTGGTATATGAAAAACATGTTTTTCAATGGCAAAAATCAATGAATATTGTAAATGCACAAACAGTAATATCTCCACATTGCAAGGTGCAATTCTGAAATTTTTTGCTTTTTCCTGTTAATCCTAGCATGATAAAGAAGATTCAAAGAGAGTGAGATGCCAGCTCCTTTCATTCAGTCAGTAGCTTCAAACATTTCTGGTATATGAAAAACATGTTTTTCAATGGCAAAAATCAATGAATATTTTAAATGCACAAACAGTAATATCTCCACATTGCAAGGTGCAATTCTGAAATTTTTTGCTTTTTCCTGCTAATCCTAGCATGATAAAGAAGATTCAAAGAGAGTGAGATGCCAGCTCCTTTCATTCAGTCAGTAGCTTCAAACATTTCTGGACGTTTTTCAATGGCAAAAATCAATGAATATTGTAAATGCACAAACAGTAATATCTCCACATTGCAAGGTGCAATTCTGAAATTTTTTGCTTTTTCCTGTTAATCCTAGCATGATAAAGAAGATTCAAAGAGAGTGAGATGCCAGCTCCTTTCATTCAGTCAGTAGCTTCAAACATTTCTGGTATATGAAAAACATGTTTTTCAATGGCAAAAATCAATGAATATTGTAAATGCACAAACAGTAATATCTCCACATTGCAAGGTGAAATTCTGAAATTTTTTGCTTTTTCCTGTTAATCCTAGCATGATAAAGAAGATTCAAAGAGAGTGAGATGCCAGCTCCTTTCATTCAGTCAGTAGCTTCAAACATTTCTGGTATATGAAAAACATGTTTTTCAATGGCAAAAATCAATGAATATTGTAAATGCACAAACAGTAATATCTCCACATTGCAAGGTGCAATTCTGAAATTTTTCGCTTTTTCCTGCTAATCCTAGCATGATAAAGAAGATTCAAAGAGAGTGAGATGCCAGCTCTTTTCATTCAGTCAGTAGCTTCAATCATTTCTGGACGTTTTTCAATGGCAAAAATCAATGAATATTGTAAATGCACAAACAGTAATTTCTCCACATTGCAAGGTGCAATTCTGAAATTTTTTGCTTTTTCCTGCTCCTCTTAGCATGATAAAGAAGATTCAAAGAGAGTGAGATGCCAGCTCCTTTCATTCAGTCAGTAGCTTCAAACATTTCTGGTATATGAAAAACATGTTTTTCAATGGCAAAAATCAATGAATATTGTAAATGCACAAACAGTAATATCTCCACATTGCAAGGTGCAATTCTGAAATTCTTTGCTTTTTCCTGCTAATCCTAGCATGATAAAGAAGATTCAAAGAGAGTGAGATGCCAGCTCCTTTCATTCAGTCAGTAGCTTCAAACATTTCTGGTATATGAAAAACATGTTTTTCAATGGCAAAAATCAATGAATATTGTAAATGCACAAACAGTAATATCTCCACATTGCAAGGTGCAATTCTGAAATTTTTAGCTTTTTCCTGTTAATCCTAGCATGATAAAGAAGATTCAAAGAGAGTGAGATGCCAGCTCCTTTCATTCAGTCAGTAGCTTCAAACATTTCTGGACGTTTTTCAATGGCAAAAATCAATGAATATTGTAAATGCACAAACAGTAATATCTCCACATTGCAAGGTGCAATTCTGAAATTTTTTGCTTTTTCCTGTTAATCCTAGCATGATAAAGAAGATTCAAAGAGAGTGAGATGCCAGCTCCTTTCATTCAGTCAGTAGCTTCAAACATTTCTGGTATATGAAAAACATGTTTTTCAATGGCAAAAATCAATGAATATTGTAAATGCACAAACAGTAATATCTCCACATTGCAAGGTGCAATTCTGAAATTTTTTGCTTTTTCCTGCTAATCCTAGCATGATAAAGAAGATTCAAAGAGCGTGAGATGCCAGCTCCTTTCATTCAGTCAGTAGCTTCAAACATTTCTGGTATATGAAAAACATGTTTTTCAATGGCAAAAATCAATGAATATTGTAAATGCACAAACAGTAATATCTCCACATTGCAAGGTGCAATTCTGAAATTTTTTGCTTTTTCCTGTTAATCCTAGCATGATAAAGAAGATTCAAAGAGAGTGAGATGCCAGCTCCTTTCATTCAGTCAGTAGCTTCAAACATTTCTGGTATATGAAAAACATGTTTTTCAATGGTAAAAATCAATGAATATTGTAAATGCACAAACAGTAATATCTCCACATTGCAAGGTGCAATTCTGAAATTTTTAGCTTTTTCCTGTTAATCCTAGCATGATAAAGAAGATTCAAAGAGAGTGAGATGCCAGCTCCTTTCATTCAGTCAGTAGCTTCAAACATTTCTGGACGTTTTTCAATGGCAAAAATCAATGAATATTGTAAATGCACAAACAGTAATATCTCCACATTGCAAGGTGCAATTCTGAAATTTTTTGCTTTTTCCTGTTAATCCTAGCATGATAAAGAAGATTCAAAGAGAGTGAGATGCCAGCTCCTTTCATTCAGTCAGTAGCTTCAAACATTTCTGGTATATGAAAAACATGTTTTTCAATGGCAAAAATCAATGAATATTGTAAATGCACAAACAGTAATATCTCCACATTGCAAGGTGCAATTCTGAAATTTTTTGCTTTTTCCTGCTAATCCTAGCATGATAAAGAAGATTCAAAGAGCGTGAGATGCCAGCTCCTTTCATTCAGTCAGTAGCTTCAAACATTTCTGGTATATGAAAAACATGTTTTTCAATGGCAAAAATCAATGAATATTGTAAATGCACAAACAGTAATATCTCCACATTGCAAGGTGCAATTCTGAAATTTTTTGCTTTTTCCTGTTAATCCTAGCATGATAAAGAAGATTCAAAGAGAGTGAGATGCCAGCTCCTTTCATTCAGTCAGTAGCTTCAAACATTTCTGGTATATGAAAAACATGTTTTTCAATGGTAAAAATCAATGAATATTGTAAATGCACAAACAGTAATATCTCCACATTGCAAGGTGCAATTCTGAAATTTTTTGCTTTTTCCTGCTAATCCTAGCATGATAAAGAAGATTCAAAGAGAGTGAGATGCCAGCTCCTTTCATTCAGTCAGTAGCTTCAAACATTTCTGGTATATGAAAAACATGTTTTTCAATGGCAAAAATCAATGAATATTGTAAATGCACAAACAGTAATATCTCCACATTGCAAGGTGCAATTCTGAAATTTTTTGCTTTTTCCTGCTAATCCTAGCATGATAAAGAAGATTCAAAGAGAGTGAGATGCCAGCTCCTTTCATTCAGTCAGTAGCTTCAAACATTTCTGGACGTTTTTCAATGGCAAAAATCAATGAATATTGTAAATGCACAAACAGTAATATCTCCACATTGCAAGGTGCAATTCTGAAATTTTTTGCTTTTTCCTGTTAATCCTAGCATGATAAAGAAGATTCAAAGAGAGTGAGATGCCAGCTCCTTTCATTCAGTCAGTAGCTTCAAACATTTCTGGACGTTTTTCAATGGCAAAAATCAATGAATATTGTAAATGCACAAACAGTAATATCTCCACATTGCAAGGTGCAATTCTGAAATTTTTTGCTTTTTCCTGTTAATCCTAGCATGATAAAGAAGATTCAAAGAGAGTGAGATGCCAGCTCCTTTCATTCAGTCAGTAGCTTCAAACATTTCTGGTATATGAAAAACATGTTTTTCAATGGCAAAAATCAATGAATATTGTAAATGCACAAACAGTAATATCTCCACATTGCAAGGTGCAATTCTGAAATTTTTTGCTTTTTCCTGTTAATCCTAGCATGATAAAGAAGATTCAAAGAGAGTGAGATGCCAGCTCCTTTCATTCAGTCAGTAGCTTCAAACATTTCTGGTATATGAAAAACATGTTTTTCAATGGCAAAAATCAATGAATATTTTAAATGCACAAACAGTAATATCTCCACATTGCAAGGTGCAATTCTGAAATTTTTTGCTTTTTCCTGCTAATCCTAGCATGATAAAGAAGATTCAAAGAGAGTGAGATGCCAGCTCCTTTCATTCAGTCAGTAGCTTCAAACATTTCTGGTATATGAAAAACATGTTTTTCAATGGCAAAAATCAATGAATATTGTAAATGCACAAACAGTAATATCTCCACATTGCAAGGTGCAATTCTGAAATTTTTTGCTTTTTCCTGCTAATCCTAGCATGATAAAGAAGATTCAAAGAGAGTGAGATGCCAGCTCCTTTCATTCAGTCAGTAGCTTCAATCATTTCTGGACATTTTTCAATGGCAAAAATCAATGAATATTGTAAATGCACAAACAGTAATTTCTCCGCATTGCAAGGTGCAATTCTGAAATTTTTTGCTTTTTCCTGCTCCTCTTAGCATGATAAAGAAGATTCAAAGAGAGTGAGATGACAGCTCCTTTCATTCAGTCAGTAGCTTCAATCATTTCTGGACGTTTTTCAATGGCAAAAATCAATGAATATTGTAAATGCACAAACAGTAATTTCTCCGCATTGCAAGGTGCAATTCTGAAATTTTTTGCTTTTTCCTGCTCCTCTTAGCATGATAAAGAAGATTCAAAGAGAGTGAGATGCCAGCTCCTTTCATTCAGTCAGTAGCTTCAAACATTTCTGGTATATGAAAAACATGTTTTTCAATGGCAAAAATCAATGAATATTGTAAATGCACAAACAGTAATATCTCCACATTGCAAGGTGCAATTCTGAAATTCTTTGCTTTTTCCTGCTAATCCTAGCATGATAAAGAAGATTCAAAGAGAGTGAGATGCCAGCTCCTTTCATTCAGTCAGTAGCTTCAAACATTTCTGGTATATGAAAAACATGTTTTTCAATGGCAAAAATCAATGAATATTGTAAATGCACAAACAGTAATATCTCCACATTGCAAGGTGCAATTCTGAAATTTTTAGCTTTTTCCTGTTAATCCTAGCATGATAAAGAAGATTCAAAGAGAGTGAGATGCCAGCTCCTTTCATTCAGTCAGTAGCTTCAAACATTTCTGGACGTTTTTCAATGGCAAAAATCAATGAATATTGTAAATGCACAAACAGTAATATCTCCACATTGCAAGGTGCAATTCTGAAATTTTTTGCTTTTTCCTGTTAATCCTAGCATGATAAAGAAGATTCAAAGAGAGTGAGATGCCAGCTCCTTTCATTCAGTCAGTAGCTTCAAACATTTCTGGTATATGAAAAACATGTTTTTCAATGGCAAAAATCAATGAATATTGTAAATGCACAAACAGTAATATCTCCACATTGCAAGGTGCAATTCTGAAATTTTTTGCTTTTTCCTGCTAATCCTAGCATGATAAAGAAGATTCAAAGAGAGTGAGATGCCAGCTCCTTTCATTCAGTCAGTAGCTTCAAACATTTCTGGTATATGAAAAACATGTTTTTCAATGGCAAAAATCAATGAATATTGTAAATGCACAAACAGTAATATCTCCACATTGCAAGGTGCAATTCTGAAATTTTTTGCTTTTTCCTGCTAATCCTAGCATGATAAAGAAGATTCAAAGAGAGTGAGATGCCAGCTCCTTTCATTCAGTCAGTAGCTTCAAACATTTCTGGACGTTTTTCAATGGCAAAAATCAATGAATATTGTAAATGCACAAACAGTAATATCTCCACATTGCAAGGTGCAATTCTGAAATTTTTTGCTTTTTCCTGTTAATCCTAGCATGATAAAGAAGATTCAAAGAGAGTGAGATGCCAGCTCCTTTCATTCAGTCAGTAGCTTCAAACATTTCTGGACGTTTTTCAATGGCAAAAATCAATGAATATTGTAAATGCACAAACAGTAATATCTCCACATTGCAAGGTGCAATTCTGAAATTTTTTGCTTTTTCCTGTTAATCCTAGCATGATAAAGAAGATTCAAAGAGAGTGAGATGCCAGCTCCTTTCATTCAGTCAGTAGCTTCAAACATTTCTGGTATATGAAAAACATATTTTTCAATGGCAAAAATCAATGAATATTTTAAATGCACAAACAGTAATATCTCCACATTGCAAGGTGCAATTCTGAAATTTTTTGCTTTTTCCTGCTAATCCTAGCATGATAAAGAAGATTCAAAGAGAGTGAGATGCCAGCTCCTTTCATTCAGTCAGTAGCTTCAAACATTTCTGGACGTTTTTCAATGGCAAAAATCAATGAATATTGTAAATGCACAAACAGTAATATCTCCACATTGCAAGGTGCAATTCTGAAATTTTTTGCTTTTTCCTGTTAATCCTAGCATGATAAAGAAGATTCAAAGAGAGTGAGATGCCAGCTCCTTTCATTCAGTCAGTAGCTTCAAACATTTCTGGTATATGAAAAACATGTTTTTCAATGGCAAAAATCAATGAATATTGTAAATGCACAAACAGTAATATCTCCACATTGCAAGGTGAAATTCTGAAATTTTTTGCTTTTTCCTGTTAATCCTAGCATGATAAAGAAGATTCAAAGAGAGTGAGATGCCAGCTCCTTTCATTCAGTCAGTAGCTTCAAACATTTCTGGTATATGAAAAACATGTTTTTCAATGGCAAAAATCAATGAATATTGTAAATGCACAAACAGTAATATCTCCACATTGCAAGGTGCAATTCTGAAATTTTTTGCTTTTTCCTGCTAATCCTAGCATGATAAAGAAGATTCAAAGAGAGTGAGATGCCAGCTCTTTTCATTCAGTCAGTAGCTTCAATCATTTCTGGACATTTTTCAATGGCAAAAATCAATGAATATTGTAAATGCACAAACAGTAATTTCTCCGCATTGCAAGGTGCAATTCTGAAATTTTTTGCTTTTTCCTGCTCCTCTTAGCATGATAAAGAAGATTCAAAGAGAGTGAGATGACAGCTCCTTTCATTCAGTCAGTAGCTTCAATCATTTCTGGACGTTTTTCAATGGCAAAAATCAATGAATATTGTAAATGCACAAACAGTAATTTCTCCGCATTGCAAGGTGCAATTCTGAAATTTTTTGCTTTTTCCTGCTCCTCTTAGCATGATAAAGAAGATTCAAAGAGAGTGAGATGCCAGCTCCTTTCATTCAGTCAGTAGCTTCAAACATTTCTGGTATATGAAAAACATGTTTTTCAATGGCAAAAATCAATGAATATTGTAAATGCACAAACAGTAATATCTCCACATTGCAAGGTGCAATTCTGAAATTCTTTGCTTTTTCCTGCTAATCCTAGCATGATAAAGAAGATTCAAAGAGTGAGATGCCAGCTCCTTTCATTCAGTCAGTAGCTTCAAACATTTCTGGTATATGAAAAACATGTTTTTCAATGGCAAAAATCAATGAATATTGTAAATGCACAAACAGTAATATCTCCACATTGCAAGGTGCAATTCTGAAATTTTTAGCTTTTTCCTGTTAATCCTAGCATGATAAAGAAGATTCAAAGAGAGTGAGATGCCAGCTCCTTTCATTCAGTCAGTAGCTTCAAACATTTCTGGACGTTTTTCAATGGCAAAAATCAATGAATATTGTAAATGCACAAACAGTAATATCTCCACATTGCAAGGTGCAATTCTGAAATTTTTTGCTTTTTCCTGTTAATCCTAGCATGATAAAGAAGATTCAAAGAGAGTGAGATGCCAGCTCCTTTCATTCAGTCAGTAGCTTCAAACATTTCTGGTATATGAAAAACATGTTTTTCAATGGCAAAAATCAATGAATATTGTAAATGCACAAACAGTAATATCTCCACATTGCAAGGTGCAATTCTGAAATTTTTTGCTTTTTCCTGCTAATCCTAGCATGATAAAGAAGATTCAAAGAGCGTGAGATGCCAGCTCCTTTCATTCAGTCAGTAGCTTCAAACATTTCTGGTATATGAAAAACATATTTTTCAATGGCAAAAATCAATGAATATTGTAAATGCACAAACAGTAATATCTCCACATTGCAAGGTGCAATTCTGAAATTTTTTGCTTTTTCCTGCTAATCCTAGCATGATAAAGAAGATTCAAAGAGAGTGAGATGCCAGCTCCTTTCATTCAGTCAGTAGCTTCAAACATTTCTGGACGTTTTTCAATGGCAAAAATCAATGAATATTGTAAATGCACAAACAGTAATATCTCCACATTGCAAGGTGCAATTCTGAAATTTTTTGCTTTTTCCTGTTAATCCTAGCATGATAAAGAAGATTCAAAGAGAGTGAGATGCCAGCTCCTTTCATTCAGTCAGTAGCTTCAAACATTTCTGGACGTTTTTCAATGGCAAAAATCAATGAATATTGTAAATGCACAAACAGTAATATCTCCACATTGCAAGGTGCAATTCTGAAATTTTTTGCTTTTTCCTGTTAATCCTAGCATGATAAAGAAGATTCAAAGAGAGTGAGATGCCAGCTCCTTTCATTCAGTCAGTAGCTTCAAACATTTCTGGTATATGAAAAACATGTTTTTCAATGGCAAAAATCAATGAATATTGTAAATGCACAAACAGTAATATCTCCACATTGCAAGGTGCAATTCTGAAATTTTTTGCTTTTTCCTGTTAATATTAGCATGATAAAGAAGATTCAAAGAGAGTGACATGCCAGCTCCTTTCATTCAGTCAGTAGCTTCAAACATTTCTGGTATATGAAAAACATGTTTTTCAATGGCAAAAATCAATGAATATTGTAAATGCACAAACAGTAATATCTCCACATTGCAAGGTGCAATTCTGAAATTTTTTGCTTTTTCCTGCTAATCCTAGCATGATAAAGAAGATTCAAAGAGAGTGAGATGCCAGCTCCTTTCATTCAGTAAGTAGCTTCAAACATTTCTGGACGTTTTTCAATGGCAAAAATCAATGAATATTGTAAATGCACAAACAGTAATATCTCCACATTGCAAGGTGCAATTCTGAAATTTTTTGCTTTTTCCTGTTAATCCTAGCATGATAAAGAAGATTCAAAGAGAGTGAGATGCCAGCTCCTTTCATTCAGTCAGTAGCTTCAAACATTTCTGGTATATGAAAAACATGTTTTTCAATGGCAAAAATCAATGAATATTGTAAATGCACAAACAGTAATATCTCCACATTGCAAGGTGCAATTCTGAAATTTTTTGCTTTTTCCTGCTAATCCTAGCATGATAAAGAAGATTCAAAGAGAGTGAGATGCCAGCTCCTTTCATTCAGTCAGTAGCTTCAAACATTTCTGGTATATGAAAAACATGTTTTTCAATGGCAAAAATCAATGAATATTGTAAATGCACAAACAGTAATATCTCCACATTGCAAGGTGCAATTCTGAAATTTTTAGCTTTTTCCTGTTAATCCTAGCATGATAAAGAAGATTCAAAGAGAGTGAGATGCCAGCTCCTTTCATTCAGTCAGTAGCTTCAAACATTTCTGGACGTTTTTCAATGGCAAAAATCAATGAATATTGTAAATGCACAAACAGTATTATCTCCACATTGCAAGGTGCAATTCTGAAATTTTTTGCTTTTTCCTGTTAATCCTAGCATGATAAAGAAGATTCAAAGAGAGTGAGATGCCAGCTCCTTTCATTCAGTCAGTAGCTTCAAACATTTCTGGTATATGAAAAACGTTTTTCAATGGCAAAAATCAATGAATATTGTAAATGCACAAACAGTAATATCTCCACATTGCAAGGTGCAATTCTGAAATTTTTTGCTTTTTCCTGCTAATCCTAGCATGATAAAGAAGATTCAAAGAGAGTGAGATGCCAGCTCCTTTCATTCAGTCAGTAGCTTCAAACATTTCTGGTATATGAAAAACATGTTTTTCAATGGCAAAAATCAATGAATATTGTAAATGCACAAACAGTAATATCTCCACATTGCAAGGTGCAATTCTGAAATTTTTTGCTTTTTCCTGCTAATCCTAGCATGATAAAGAAGATTCAAAGAGAGTGAGATGCCAGCTCCTTTCATTCAGTCAGTAGCTTCAAACATTTCTGGACGTTTTTCAATGGCAAAAATCAATGAATATTGTAAATGCACAAACAGTAATATCTCCACATTGCAAGGTGCAATTCTGAAATTTTTTGCTTTTTCCTGTTAATCCTAGCATGATAAAGAAGATTCAAAGAGAGTGAGATGCCAGCTCCTTTCATTCAGTCAGTAGCTTCAAACATTTCTGGTATATGAAAAACATGTTTTTCAATGGCAAAAATCAATGAATATTGTAAATGCACAAACAGTAATATCTCCACATTGCAAGGTGAAATTCTGAAATTTTTTGCTTTTTCCTGTTAATCCTAGCATGATAAAGAAGATTCAAAGATAGTGAGATGCCAGCTCCTTTCATTCAGTCAGTAGCTTCAAACATTTCTGGTATATGAAAAACATGTTTTTCAATGGCAAAAATCAATGAATATTGTAAATGCACAAACAGTAATATCTCCACATTGCAAGGTGCAATTCTGAAATTTTTTGCTTTTTCCTGCTAATCCTAGCATGATAAAGAAGATTCAAAGAGAGTGAGATGCCAGCTCCTTTCATTCAGTCAGTAGCTTCAATCATTTCTGGACATTTTTTAATGGCAAAAATCAATGAATATTGTAAATGCACAAACACTAATATCTCCACATTGCAAGGTGCAATTCTGAAATTTTTTGCTTTTTCCTGTTAATCCTAGCCTGATAAAGAAGATTCGAAAAGAGTGAGATGCCAGCTCCTTTCATTCAGTCAGTAGCTTCAAACATTTCTGGTATATGAAAAACATGTTTTTCAATGGCAAAAATCAATGAATATTGTAAATGCACAAACAGTAATATCTCCACATTGCAAGGTGAAATTCTGAAATTTTTTGCTTTTTCCTGTTAATCCTAGCATGATAAAGAAGATTCAAAGAGAGTGAGATGCCAGCTCCTTTCATTCAGTCAGTAGCTTCAAACATTTCTGGTATATGAAAAACATGTTTTTCAATGGCAAAAATCAATGAATATTGTAAATGCACAAACAGTAATATCTCCACATTGCAAGGTGCAATTCTGAAATTTTTTGCTTTTTCCTGCTAATCCTAGCATGATAAAGAAGATTCAAAGAGCGTGAGATGCCAGCTCCTTTCATTCAGTCAGTAGCTTCAAACATTTCTGGTATATGAAAAACATATTTTTCAATGGCAAAAATCAATGAATATTGTAAATGCACAAACAGTAATATCTCCACATTGCAAGGTGCAATTCTGAAATTTTTTGCTTTTTCCTGCTAATCCTAGCATGATAAAGAAGATTCAAAGAGAGTGAGATGCCAGCTCCTTTCATTCAGTCAGTAGCTTCAAACATTTCTGGACGTTTTTCAATGGCAAAAATCAATGAATATTGTAAATGCACAAACAGTAATATCTCCACATTGCAAGGTGCAATTCTGAAATTTTTTGCTTTTTCCTGTTAATCCTAGCATGATAAAGAAGATTCAAAGAGAGTGAGATGCCAGCTCCTTTCATTCAGTCAGTAGCTTCAAACATTTCTGGTATATGAAAAACATGTTTTTCAATGGCAAAAATCAATGAATATTGTAAATGCACAAACAGTAATATCTCCACATTGCAAGGTGAAATTCTGAAATTTTTTGCTTTTTCCTGTTAATCCTAGCATGATAAAGAAGATTCAAAGAGAGTGAGATGCCAGCTCCTTTCATTCAGTCAGTAGCTTCAAACATTTCTGGTATATGAAAAACATGTTTTTCAATGGCAAAAATCAATGAATATTGTAAATGCACAAACAGTAATATCTCCACATTGCAAGGTGCAATTCTGAAATTTTTTGCTTTTTCCTGCTAATCCTAGCATGATAAAGAAGATTCAAAGAGAGTGAGATGCCAGCTCTTTTCATTCAGTCAGTAGCTTCAATCATTTCTGGACATTTTTCAATGGCAAAAATCAATGAATATTGTAAATGCACAAACAGTAATTTCTCCGCATTGCAAGGTGCAATTCTGAAATTTTTTGCTTTTTCCTGCTCCTCTTAGCATGATAAAGAAGATTCAAAGAGAGTGAGATGACAGCTCCTTTCATTCAGTCAGTAGCTTCAATCATTTCTGGACGTTTTTCAATGGCAAAAATCAATGAATATTGTAAATGCACAAACAGTAATTTCTCCGCATTGCAAGGTGCAATTCTGAAATTTTTTGCTTTTTCCTGCTCCTCTTAGCATGATAAAGAAGATTCAAAGAGAGTGAGATGCCAGCTCCTTTCATTCAGTCAGTAGCTTCAAACATTTCTGGTATATGAAAAACATGTTTTTCAATGGCAAAAATCAATGAATATTGTAAATGCACAAACAGTAATATCTCCACATTGCAAGGTGCAATTCTGAAATTCTTTGCTTTTTCCTGCTAATCCTAGCATGATAAAGAAGATTCAAAGAGTGAGATGCCAGCTCCTTTCATTCAGTCAGTAGCTTCAAACATTTCTGGTATATGAAAAACATGTTTTTCAATGGCAAAAATCAATGAATATTGTAAATGCACAAACAGTAATATCTCCACATTGCAAGGTGCAATTCTGAAATTTTTAGCTTTTTCCTGTTAATCCTAGCATGATAAAGAAGATTCAAAGAGAGTGAGATGCCAGCTCCTTTCATTCAGTCAGTAGCTTCAAACATTTCTGGACGTTTTTCAATGGCAAAAATCAATGAATATTGTAAATGCACAAACAGTAATATCTCCACATTGCAAGGTGCAATTCTGAAATTTTTTGCTTTTTCCTGTTAATCCTAGCATGATAAAGAAGATTCAAAGAGAGTGAGATGCCAGCTCCTTTCATTCAGTCAGTAGCTTCAAACATTTCTGGTATATGAAAAACATGTTTTTCAATGGCAAAAATCAATGAATATTGTAAATGCACAAACAGTAATATCTCCACATTGCAAGGTGCAATTCTGAAATTTTTTGCTTTTTCCTGCTAATCCTAGCATGATAAAGAAGATTCAAAGAGCGTGAGATGCCAGCTCCTTTCATTCAGTCAGTAGCTTCAAACATTTCTGGTATATGAAAAACATATTTTTCAATGGCAAAAATCAATGAATATTGTAAATGCACAAACAGTAATATCTCCACATTGCAAGGTGCAATTCTGAAATTTTTTGCTTTTTCCTGCTAATCCTAGCATGATAAAGAAGATTCAAAGAGAGTGAGATGCCAGCTCCTTTCATTCAGTCAGTAGCTTCAAACATTTCTGGACGTTTTTCAATGGCAAAAATCAATGAATATTGTAAATGCACAAACAGTAATATCTCCACATTGCAAGGTGCAATTCTGAAATTTTTTGCTTTTTCCTGTTAATCCTAGCATGATAAAGAAGATTCAAAGAGAGTGAGATGCCAGCTCCTTTCATTCAGTCAGTAGCTTCAAACATTTCTGGACGTTTTTCAATGGCAAAAATCAATGAATATTGTAAATGCACAAACAGTAATATCTCCACATTGCAAGGTGCAATTCTGAAATTTTTTGCTTTTTCCTGTTAATCCTAGCATGATAAAGAAGATTCAAAGAGAGTGAGATGCCAGCTCCTTTCATTCAGTCAGTAGCTTCAAACATTTCTGGTATATGAAAAACATGTTTTTCAATGGCAAAAATCAATGAATATTGTAAATGCACAAACAGTAATATCTCCACATTGCAAGGTGCAATTCTGAAATTTTTTGCTTTTTCCTGTTAATATTAGCATGATAAAGAAGATTCAAAGAGAGTGACATGCCAGCTCCTTTCATTCAGTCAGTAGCTTCAAACATTTCTGGTATATGAAAA
This sequence comes from Phyllobates terribilis, assembly GCF_046119375.1. Lineage (NCBI taxonomy): Eukaryota > Metazoa > Chordata > Amphibia > Anura > Dendrobatidae > Phyllobates > Phyllobates terribilis. Next base: position 75,150 of record NW_027365444.1, read on the forward strand.
ACATGTTTTTCAATGGCAAAAATCAATGAATATTGTAAATGCACAAACAGTAATATCTCCACATTGCAAGGTGCAATTCTGAAATTTTTTGCTTTTTCCTGCTAATCCTAGCATGATAAAGAAGATTCAAAGAGAGTGAGATGCCAGCTCCTTTCATTCAGTAAGTAGCTTCAAACATTTCTGGACGTTTTTCAATGGCAAAAATCAATGAATATTGTAAATGCACAAACAGTAATATCTCCACATTGCAAGGTGCAATTCTGAAATTTTTTGCTTTTTCCTGTTAATCCTAGCATGATAAAGAAGATTCAAAGAGAGTGAGATGCCAGCTCCTTTCATTCAGTCAGTAGCTTCAAACATTTCTGGTATATGAAAAACATGTTTTTCAATGGCAAAAATCAATGAATATTGTAAATGCACAAACAGTAATATCTCCACATTGCAAGGTGCAATTCTGAAATTTTTTGCTTTTTCCTGCTAATCCTAGCATGATAAAGAAGATTCAAAGAGAGTGAGATGCCAGCTCCTTTCATTCAGTCAGTAGCTTCAAACATTTCTGGTATATGAAAAACATGTTTTTCAATGGCAAAAATCAATGAATATTGTAAATGCACAAACAGTAATATCTCCACATTGCAAGGTGCAATTCTGAAATTTTTTGCTTTTTCCTGTTAATCCTAGCATGATAAAGAAGATTCAAAGAGAGTGAGATGCCAGCTCCTTTCATTCAGTCAGTAGCTTCAAACATTTCTGGACGTTTTTCAATGGCAAAAATCAATGAATATTGTAAATGCACAAACAGTATTATCTCCACATTGCAAGGTGCAATTCTGAAATTTTTTGCTTTTTCCTGTTAATCCTAGCATGATAAAGAAGATTCAAAGAGAGTGAGATGCCAGCTCCTTTCATTCAGTCAGTAGCTTCAAACATTTCTGGTATATGAAAAACGTTTTTCAATGGCAAAAATCAATGAATATTGTAAATGCACAAACAGTAATATCTCCACATTGCAAGGTGCAATTCTGAAATTTTTTGCTTTTTCCTGCTAATCCTAGCATGATAAAGAAGATTCAAAGAGAGTGAGATGCCAGCTCCTTTCATTCAGTCAGTAGCTTCAAACATTTCTGGTATATGAAAAACATGTTTTTCAATGGCAAAAATCAATGAATATTGTAAATGCACAAACAGTAATATCTCCACATTGCAAGGTGCAATTCTGAAATTTTTTGCTTTTTCCTGCTAATCCTAGCATGATAAAGAAGATTCAAAGAGAGTGAGATGCCAGCTCCTTTCATTCAGTCAGTAGCTTCAAACATTTCTGGACGTTTTTCAATGGCAAAAATCAATGAATATTGTAAATGCACAAACAGTAATATCTCCACATTGCAAGGTGCAATTCTGAAATTTTTTGCTTTTTCCTGTTAATCCTAGCATGATAAAGAAGATTCAAAGAGAGTGAGATGCCAGCTCCTTTCATTCAGTCAGTAGCTTCAAACATTTCTGGTATATGAAAAACATGTTTTTCAATGGCAAAAATCAATGAATATTGTAAATGCACAAACAGTAATATCTCCACATTGCAAGGTGAAATTCTGAAATTTTTTGCTTTTTCCTGTTAATCCTAGCATGATAAAGAAGATTCAAAGATAGTGAGATGCCAGCTCCTTTCATTCAGTCAGTAGCTTCAAACATTTCTGGTATATGAAAAACATGTTTTTCAATGGCAAAAATCAATGAATATTGTAAATGCACAAACAGTAATATCTCCACATTGCAAGGTGCAATTCTGAAATTTTTTGCTTTTTCCTGCTAATCCTAGCATGATAAAGAAGATTCAAAGAGAGTGAGATGCCAGCTCCTTTCATTCAGTCAGTAGCTTCAATCATTTCTGGACATTTTTTAATGGCAAAAATCAATGAATATTGTAAATGCACAAACACTAATATCTCCACATTGCAAGGTGCAATTCTGAAATTTTTTGCTTTTTCCTGTTAATCCTAGCCTGATAAAGAAGATTCGAAAAGAGTGAGATGCCAGCTCCTTTCATTCAGTCAGTAGCTTCAAACATTTCTGGTATATGAAAAACATGTTTTTCAATGGCAAAAATCAATGAATATTGTAAATGCACAAACAGTAATATCTCCACATTGCAAGGTGAAATTCTGAAATTTTTTGCTTTTTCCTGTTAATCCTAGCATGATAAAGAAGATTCAAAGAGAGTGAGATGCCAGCTCCTTTCATTCAGTCAGTAGCTTCAAACATTTCTGGTATATGAAAAACATGTTTTTCAATGGCAAAAATCAATGAATATTGTAAATGCACAAACAGTAATATCTCCACATTGCAAGGTGCAATTCTGAAATTTTTTGCTTTTTCCTGCTAATCCTAGCATGATAAAGAAGATTCAAAGAGCGTGAGATGCCAGCTCCTTTCATTCAGTCAGTAGCTTCAAACATTTCTGGTATATGAAAAACATATTTTTCAATGGCAAAAATCAATGAATATTGTAAATGCACAAACAGTAATATCTCCACATTGCAAGGTGCAATTCTGAAATTTTTTGCTTTTTCCTGCTAATCCTAGCATGATAAAGAAGATTCAAAGAGAGTGAGATGCCAGCTCCTTTCATTCAGTCAGTAGCTTCAAACATTTCTGGACGTTTTTCAATGGCAAAAATCAATGAATATTGTAAATGCACAAACAGTAATATCTCCACATTGCAAGGTGCAATTCTGAAATTTTTTGCTTTTTCCTGTTAATCCTAGCATGATAAAGAAGATTCAAAGAGAGTGAGATGCCAGCTCCTTTCATTCAGTCAGTAGCTTCAAACATTTCTGGACGTTTTTCAATGGCAAAAATCAATGAATATTGTAAATGCACAAACAGTAATATCTCCACATTGCAAGGTGCAATTCTGAAATTTTTTGCTTTTTCCTGTTAATCCTAGCATGATAAAGAAGATTCAAAGAGAGTGAGATGCCAGCTCCTTTCATTCAGTCAGTAGCTTCAAACATTTCTGGTATATGAAAAACATGTTTTTCAATGGCAAAAATCAATGAATATTGTAAATGCACAAACAGTAATATCTCCACATTGCAAGGTGCAATTCTGAAATTTTTTGCTTTTTCCTGTTAATATTAGCATGATAAAGAAGATTCAAAGAGAGTGACATGCCAGCTCCTTTCATTCAGTCAGTAGCTTCAAACATTTCTGGTATATGAAAAACATGTTTTTCAATGGCAAAAATCAATGAATATTGTAAATGCACAAACAGTAATATCTCCACATTGCAAGGTGCAATTCTGAAATTTTTTGCTTTTTCCTGCTAATCCTAGCATGATAAAGAAGATTCAAAGAGAGTGAGATGCCAGCTCCTTTCATTCAGTAAGTAGCTTCAAACATTTCTGGACGTTTTTCAATGGCAAAAATCAATGAATATTGTAAATGCACAAACAGTAATATCTCCACATTGCAAGGTGCAATTCTGAAATTTTTTGCTTTTTCCTGTTAATCCTAGCATGATAAAGAAGATTCAAAGAGAGTGAGATGCCAGCTCCTTTCATTCAGTCAGTAGCTTCAAACATTTCTGGTATATGAAAAACATGTTTTTCAATGGCAAAAATCAATGAATATTGTAAATGCACAAACAGTAATATCTCCACATTGCAAGGTGCAATTCTGAAATTTTTTGCTTTTTCCTGCTAATCCTAGCATGATAAAGAAGATTCAAAGAGAGTGAGATGCCAGCTCCTTTCATTCAGTCAGTAGCTTCAAACATTTCTGGTATATGAAAAACATGTTTTTCAATGGCAAAAATCAATGAATATTGTAAATGCACAAACAGTAATATCTCCACATTGCAAGGTGCAATTCTGAAATTTTTAGCTTTTTCCTGTTAATCCTAGCATGATAAAGAAGATTCAAAGAGAGTGAGATGCCAGCTCCTTTCATTCAGTCAGTAGCTTCAAACATTTCTGGACGTTTTTCAATGGCAAAAATCAATGAATATTGTAAATGCACAAACAGTATTATCTCCACATTGCAAGGTGCAATTCTGAAATTTTTTGCTTTTTCCTGTTAATCCTAGCATGATAAAGAAGATTCAAAGAGAGTGAGATGCCAGCTCCTTTCATTCAGTCAGTAGCTTCAAACATTTCTGGTATATGAAAAACGTTTTTCAATGGCAAAAATCAATGAATATTGTAAATGCACAAACAGTAATATCTCCACATTGCAAGGTGCAATTCTGAAATTTTTTGCTTTTTCCTGCTAATCCTAGCATGATAAAGAAGATTCAAAGAGAGTGAGATGCCAGCTCCTTTCATTCAGTCAGTAGCTTCAAACATTTCTGGTATATGAAAAACATGTTTTTCAATGGCAAAAATCAATGAATATTGTAAATGCACAAACAGTAATATCTCCACATTGCAAGGTGCAATTCTGAAATTTTTTGCTTTTTCCTGCTAATCCTAGCATGATAAAGAAGATTCAAAGAGAGTGAGATGCCAGCTCCTTTCATTCAGTCAGTAGCTTCAAACATTTCTGGACGTTTTTCAATGGCAAAAATCAATGAATATTGTAAATGCACAAACAGTAATATCTCCACATTGCAAGGTGCAATTCTGAAATTTTTTGCTTTTTCCTGTTAATCCTAGCATGATAAAGAAGATTCAAAGAGAGTGAGATGCCAGCTCCTTTCATTCAGTCAGTAGCTTCAAACATTTCTGGTATATGAAAAACATGTTTTTCAATGGCAAAAATCAATGAATATTGTAAATGCACAAACAGTAATATCTCCACATTGCAAGGTGAAATTCTGAAATTTTTTGCTTTTTCCTGTTAATCCTAGCATGATAAAGAAGATTCAAAGATAGTGAGATGCCAGCTCCTTTCATTCAGTCAGTAGCTTCAAACATTTCTGGTATATGAAAAACATGTTTTTCAATGGCAAAAATCAATGAATATTGTAAATGCACAAACAGTAATATCTCCACATTGCAAGGTGCAATTCTGAAATTTTTTGCTTTTTCCTGCTAATCCTAGCATGATAAAGAAGATTCAAAGAGAGTGAGATGCCAGCTCCTTTCATTCAGTCAGTAGCTTCAATCATTTCTGGACATTTTTTAATGGCAAAAATCAATGAATATTGTAAATGCACAAACACTAATATCTCCACATTGCAAGGTGCAATTCTGAAATTTTTTGCTTTTTCCTGTTAATCCTAGCCTGATAAAGAAGATTCGAAAAGAGTGAGATGCCAGCTCCTTTCATTCAGTCAGTAGCTTCAAACATTTCTGGTATATGAAAAACATGTTTTTCAATGGCAAAAATCAATGAATATTGTAAATGCACAAACAGTAATATCTCCACATTGCAAGGTGAAATTCTGAAATTTTTTGCTTTTTCCTGTTAATCCTAGCATGATAAAGAAGATTCAAAGAGAGTGAGATGCCAGCTCCTTTCATTCAGTCAGTAGCTTCAATCATTTCTGGACATTTTTCAATGGCAAAAATCAATGAATATTGTAAATGCACAAACAGTAATTTCTCCGCATTGCAAGGTGCAATTCTGAAATTTTTTGCTTTTTCCTGCTCCTCTTAGCATGATAAAGAAGATTCAAAGAGAGTGAGATGACAGCTCCTTTCATTCAGTCAGTAGCTTCAATCATTTCTGGACGTTTTTCAATGGCAAAAATCAATGAATATTGTAAATGCACAAACAGTAATATCTCCACATTGCAAGGTGCAATTCTGAAATTTTTTGCTTTTTCCTGTTAATCCTAGCATGATAAAGAAGATTCAAAGAGAGTGAGATGCCAGCTCCTTTCATTCAGTCAGTAGCTTCAAACATTTCTGGTATATGAAAAACGTTTTTCAATGGCAAAAATCAATGAATATTGTAAATGCACAAACAGTAATATCTCCACATTGCAAGGTGCAATTCTGAAATTTTTTGCTTTTTCCTGCTAATCCTAGCATGATAAAGAAGATTCAAAGAGAGTGAGATGCCAGCTCCTTTCATTCAGTCAGTAGCTTCAAACATTTCTGGTATATGAAAAACATGTTTTTCAATGGCAAAAATCAATGAATATTGTAAATGCACAAACAGTAATATCTCCACATTGCAAGGTGCAATTCTGAAATTTTTTGCTTTTTCCTGCTAATCCTAGCATGATAAAGAAGATTCAAAGAGAGTGAGATGCCAGCTCCTTTCATTCAGTCAGTAGCTTCAAACATTTCTGGACGTTTTTCAATGGCAAAAATCAATGAATATTGTAAATGCACAAACAGTAATATCTCCACATTGCAAGGTGCAATTCTGAAATTTTTTGCTTTTTCCTGTTAATCCTAGCATGATAAAGAAGATTCAAAGAGAGTGACATGCCAGCTCCTTTCATTCAGTCAGTAGCTTCAAACATTTCTGGTATATGAAAAACATGTTTTTCAATGGCAAAAATCAATGAATATTGTAAATGCACAAACAGTAATATCTCCACATTGCAAGGTGCAATTCTGAAATTTTTTGCTTTTTCCTGCTAATCCTAGCATGATAAAGAAGATTCAAAGAGAGTGAGATGCCAGCTCCTTTCATTCAGTCAGTAGCTTCAAACATTTCTGGACGTTTTTCAATGGCAAAAATCAATGAATATTGTAAATGCACAAACAGTAATATCTCCACATTGCAAGGTGCAATTCTGAAATTTTTTGCTTTTTCCTGTTAATCCTAGCATGATAAAGAAGATTCAGAGAGTGAGATGCCAGCTCCTTTCATTCAGTCAGTAGCTTCAAACATTTCTGGTATATGAAAAACATGTTTTTCAATGGCAAAAATCAATGAATATTGTAAATGCACAAACAGTAATATCTCCACATTGCAAGGTGCAATTCTGAAATTTTTTGCTTTTTCCTGCTAATCCTAGCATGATAAAGAAGATTCAAAGAGAGTGAGATGCCAGCTCCTTTCATTCAGTCAGTAGCTTCAAACGTTTCTGGTATATGAAAAACACATGTTTTTCAATGGCAAAAATCAATGAATATTGTAAATGCACAAACAGTAATATCTCCACATTGCAAGGTGCAATTCTGAAATTTTTTGCTTTTTCCTGCTAATCCTAGCATGATAAAGAAGATTCAAAGAGAGTGAGATGCCAGCTCCTTTCATTCAGTCAGTAGCTTCAAACATTTCTGGTATATGAAAAACATGTTTTTCAATGGCAAAAATCAATGAATATTGTAAATGCACAAACAGTAATATCTCCACATTGCAAGGTGCAATTCTGAAATTTTTAGCTTTTTCCTGTTAATCCTAGCATGATAAAGAAGATTCAAAGAGAGTGAGATGCCAGCTCCTTTCATTCAGTCAGTAGCTTCAAACATTTCTGGACGTTTTTCAATGGCAAAAATCAATGAATATTGTAAATGCACAAACAGTAATATCTCCACATTGCAAGGTGCAATTCTGAAATTTTTTGCTTTTTCCTGTTAATCCTAGCATGATAAAGAAGATTCAGAGAGTGAGATGCCAGCTCCTTTCATTCAGTCAGTAGCTTCAAACATTTCTGGTATATGAAAAACGTTTTTCAATGGCAAAAATCAATGAATATTGTAAATGCACAAACAGTAATATCTCCACATTGCAAGGTGCAATTCTGAAATTTTTTGCTTTTTCCTGCTAATCCTAGCATGATAAAGAAGATTCAAAGAGAGTGAGATGCCAGCTCCTTTCATTCAGTCAGTAGCTTCAAACATTTCTGGTATATGAAAAACATGTTTTTCAATGGCAAAAATCAATGAATATTGTAAATGCACAAACAGTAATATCTCCACATTGCAAGGTGCAATTCTGAAATTTTTTGCTTTTTCCTGCTAATCCTAGCATGATAAAGAAGATTCAAAGAGAGTGAGATGCCAGCTCCTTTCATTCAGTCAGTAGCTTCAAACATTTCTGGTATATGAAAAACATGTTTTTCAATGGCAAAAATCAATGAATATTGTAAATGCACAAACAGTAATATCTCCACATTGCAAGGTGCAATTCTGAAATTTTTTGCTTTTTCCTGTTAATCCTAGCATGATAAAGAAGATTCAAAGAGAGTGAGATGCCAGCTCCTTTCATTCAGTCAGTAGCTTCAAACATTTCTGGTATATGAAAAACATGTTTTTCAATGGCAAAAATCAATGAATATTGTAAATGCACAAACAGTAATATCTCCACATTGCAAGGTGCAATTCTGAAATTTTTTGCTTTTTCCTGCTAATCCTAGCATGATAAAGAAGATTCAAAGAGAGTGAGATGCCAGCTCCTTTCATTCAGTCAGTAGCTTCAAACATTTCTGGTATATGAAAAACATGTTTTTCAATGGCAAAAATCAATGAATATTGTAAATGCACAAACAGTAATATCTCCACATTGCAAGGTGCAATTCTGAAATTTTTTGCTTTTTCCTGCTAATCCTAGCATGATAAAGAAGATTCAAAGAGAGTGAGATGCCAGCTCCTTTCATTCAGTCAGTAGCTTCAAACATTTCTGGACGTTTTTCAATGGCAAAAATCAATGAATATTGTAAATGCACAAACAGTAATATCTCCACATTGCAAGGTGCAATTCTGAAATTTTTTGCTTTTTCCTGTTAATCCTAGCATGATAAAGAAGATTCAAAGAGAGTGAGATGCCAGCTCCTTTCATTCAGTCAGTAGCTTCAAACATTTCTGGTATATGAAAAACATGTTTTTCAATGGCAAAAATCAATGAATATTGTAAATGCACAAACAGTAATATCTCCACATTGCAAGGTGAAATTCTGAAATTTTTTGCTTTTTCCTGTTAATCCTAGCATGATAAAGAAGATTCAAAGATAGTGAGATGCCAGCTCCTTTCATTCAGTCAGTAGCTTCAAACATTTCTGGTATATGAAAAACATGTTTTTCAATGGCAAAAATCAATGAATATTGTAAATGCACAAACAGTAATATCTCCACATTGCAAGGTGCAATTCTGAAATTTTTTGCTTTTTCCTGCTAATCCTAGCATGATAAAGAAGATTCAAAGAGAGTGAGATGCCAGCTCCTTTCATTCAGTCAGTAGCTTCAATCATTTCTGGACATTTTTTAATGGCAAAAATCAATGAATATTGTAAATGCACAAACACTAATATCTCCACATTGCAAGGTGCAATTCTGAAATTTTTTGCTTTTTCCTGTTAATCCTAGCCTGATAAAGAAGATTCGAAAAGAGTGAGATGCCAGCTCCTTTCATTCAGTCAGTAGCTTCAAACATTTCTGGTATATGAAAAACATGTTTTTCAATGGCAAAAATCAATGAATATTGTAAATGCACAAACAGTAATATCTCCACATTGCAAGGTGAAATTCTGAAATTTTTTGCTTTTTCCTGTTAATCCTAGCATGATAAAGAAGATTCAAAGAGAGTGAGATGCCAGCTCCTTTCATTCAGTCAGTAGCTTCAAACATTTCTGGTATATGAAAAACATGTTTTTCAATGGCAAAAATCAATGAATATTGTAAATGCACAAACAGTAATATCTCCACATTGCAAGGTGCAATTCTGAAATTTTTTGCTTTTTCCTGCTAATCCTAGCATGATAAAGAAGATTCAAAGAGCGTGAGATGCCAGCTCCTTTCATTCAGTCAGTAGCTTCAAACATTTCTGGTATATGAAAAACATATTTTTCAATGGCAAAAATCAATGAATATTGTAAATGCACAAACAGTAATATCTCCACATTGCAAGGTGCAATTCTGAAATTTTTTGCTTTTTCCTGCTAATCCTAGCATGATAAAGAAGATTCAAAGAGAGTGAGATGCCAGCTCCTTTCATTCAGTCAGTAGCTTCAAACATTTCTGGACGTTTTTCAATGGCAAAAATCAATGAATATTGTAAATGCACAAACAGTAATATCTCCACATTGCAAGGTGCAATTCTGAAATTTTTTGCTTTTTCCTGTTAATCCTAGCATGATAAAGAAGATTCAAAGAGAGTGAGATGCCAGCTCCTTTCATTCAGTCAGTAGCTTCAAACATTTCTGGACGTTTTTCAATGGCAAAAATCAATGAATATTGTAAATGCACAAACAGTAATATCTCCACATTGCAAGGTGCAATTCTGAAATTTTTTGCTTTTTCCTGTTAATCCTAGCATGATAAAGAAGATTCAAAGAGAGTGAGATGCCAGCTCCTTTCATTCAGTCAGTAGCTTCAAACATTTCTGGTATATGAAAAACATGTTTTTCAATGGCAAAAATCAATGAATATTGTAAATGCACAAACAGTAATATCTCCACATTGCAAGGTGCAATTCTGAAATTTTTTGCTTTTTCCTGTTAATATTAGCATGATAAAGAAGATTCAAAGAGAGTGACATGCCAGCTCCTTTCATTCAGTCAGTAGCTTCAAACATTTCTGGTATATGAAAAACATGTTTTTCAATGGCAAAAATCAATGAATATTGTAAATGCACAAACAGTAATATCTCCACATTGCAAGGTGCAATTCTGAAATTTTTTGCTTTTTCCTGCTAATCCTAGCATGATAAAGAAGATTCAAAGAGAGTGAGATGCCAGCTCCTTTCATTCAGTAAGTAGCTTCAAACATTTCTGGACGTTTTTCAATGGCAAAAATCAATGAATATTGTAAATGCACAAACAGTAATATCTCCACATTGCAAGGTGCAATTCTGAAATTTTTTGCTTTTTCCTGTTAATCCTAGCATGATAAAGAAGATTCAAAGAGAGTGAGATGCCAGCTCCTTTCATTCAGTCAGTAGCTTCAAACATTTCTGGTATATGAAAAACATGTTTTTCAATGGCAAAAATCAATGAATATTGTAAATGCACAAACAGTAATATCTCCACATTGCAAGGTGCAATTCTGAAATTTTTTGCTTTTTCCTGCTAATCCTAGCATGATAAAGAAGATTCAAAGAGAGTGAGATGCCAGCTCCTTTCATTCAGTCAGTAGCTTCAAACATTTCTGGTATATGAAAAACATGTTTTTCAATGGCAAAAATCAATGAATATTGTAAATGCACAAACAGTAATATCTCCACATTGCAAGGTGCAATTCTGAAATTTTTAGCTTTTTCCTGTTAATCCTAGCATGATAAAGAAGATTCAAAGAGAGTGAGATGCCAGCTCCTTTCATTCAGTCAGTAGCTTCAAACATTTCTGGACGTTTTTCAATGGCAAAAATCAATGAATATTGTAAATGCACAAACAGTATTATCTCCACATTGCAAGGTGCAATTCTGAAATTTTTTGCTTTTTCCTGTTAATCCTAGCATGATAAAGAAGATTCAAAGAGAGTGAGATGCCAGCTCCTTTCATTCAGTCAGTAGCTTCAAACATTTCTGGTATATGAAAAACGTTTTTCAATGGCAAAAATCAATGAATATTGTAAATGCACAAACAGTAATATCTCCACATTGCAAGGTGCAATTCTGAAATTTTTTGCTTTTTCCTGCTAATCCTAGCATGATAAAGAAGATTCAAAGAGAGTGAGATGCCAGCTCCTTTCATTCAGTCAGTAGCTTCAAACATTTCTGGTATATGAAAAACATGTTTTTCAATGGCAAAAATCAATGAATATTGTAAATGCACAAACAGTAATATCTCCACATTGCAAGGTGCAATTCTGAAATTTTTTGCTTTTTCCTGCTAATCCTAGCATGATAAAGAAGATTCAAAGAGAGTGAGATGCCAGCTCCTTTCATTCAGTCAGTAGCTTCAAACATTTCTGGACGTTTTTCAATGGCAAAAATCAATGAATATTGTAAATGCACAAACAGTAATATCTCCACATTGCAAGGTGCAATTCTGAAATTTTTTGCTTTTTCCTGTTAATCCTAGCATGATAAAGAAGATTCAAAGAGAGTGAGATGCCAGCTCCTTTCATTCAGTCAGTAGCTTCAAACATTTCTGGTATATGAAAAACATGTTTTTCAATGGCAAAAATCAATGAATATTGTAAATGCACAAACAGTAATATCTCCACATTGCAAGGTGAAATTCTGAAATTTTTTGCTTTTTCCTGTTAATCCTAGCATGATAAAGAAGATTCAAAGATAGTGAGATGCCAGCTCCTTTCATTCAGTCAGTAGCTTCAAACATTTCTGGTATATGAAAAACATGTTTTTCAATGGCAAAAATCAATGAATATTGTAAATGCACAAACAGTAATATCTCCACATTGCAAGGTGCAATTCTGAAATTTTTTGCTTTTTCCTGCTAATCCTAGCATGATAAAGAAGATTCAAAGAGAGTGAGATGCCAGCTCCTTTCATTCAGTCAGTAGCTTCAATCATTTCTGGACATTTTTTAATGGCAAAAATCAATGAATATTGTAAATGCACAAACACTAATATCTCCACATTGCAAGGTGCAATTCTGAAATTTTTTGCTTTTTCCTGTTAATCCTAGCCTGATAAAGAAGATTCGAAAAGAGTGAGATGCCAGCTCCTTTCATTCAGTCAGTAGCTTCAAACATTTCTGGTATATGAAAAACATGTTTTTCAATGGCAAAAATCAATGAATATTGTAAATGCACAAACAGTAATATCTCCACATTGCAAGGTGAAATTCTGAAATTTTTTGCTTTTTCCTGTTAATCCTAGCATGATAAAGAAGATTCAAAGAGAGTGAGATGCCAGCTCCTTTCATTCAGTCAGTAGCTTCAATCATTTCTGGACATTTTTCAATGGCAAAAATCAATGAATATTGTAAATGCACAAACAGTAATTTCTCCGCATTGCAAGGTGCAATTCTGAAATTTTTTGCTTTTTCCTGCTCCTCTTAGCATGATAAAGAAGATTCAAAGAGAGTGAGATGACAGCTCCTTTCATTCAGTCAGTAGCTTCAATCATTTCTGGACGTTTTTCAATGGCAAAAATCAATGAATATTGTAAATGCACAAACAGTAATATCTCCACATTGCAAGGTGCAATTCTGAAATTTTTTGCTTTTTCCTGTTAATCCTAGCATGATAAAGAAGATTCAAAGAGAGTGAGATGCCAGCTCCTTTCATTCAGTCAGTAGCTTCAAACATTTCTGGTATATGAAAAACGTTTTTCAATGGCAAAAATCAATGAATATTGTAAATGCACAAACAGTAATATCTCCACATTGCAAGGTGCAATTCTGAAATTTTTTGCTTTTTCCTGCTAATCCTAGCATGATAAAGAAGATTCAAAGAGAGTGAGATGCCAGCTCCTTTCATTCAGTCAGTAGCTTCAAACATTTCTGGTATATGAAAAACATGTTTTTCAATGGCAAAAATCAATGAATATTGTAAATGCACAAACAGTAATATCTCCACATTGCAAGGTGCAATTCTGAAATTTTTTGCTTTTTCCTGCTAATCCTAGCATGATAAAGAAGATTCAAAGAGAGTGAGATGCCAGCTCCTTTCATTCAGTCAGTAGCTTCAAACATTTCTGGACGTTTTTCAATGGCAAAAATCAATGAATATTGTAAATGCACAAACAGTAATATCTCCACATTGCAAGGTGCAATTCTGAAATTTTTTGCTTTTTCCTGTTAATCCTAGCATGATAAAGAAGATTCAAAGAGAGTGACATGCCAGCTCCTTTCATTCAGTCAGTAGCTTCAAACATTTCTGGTATATGAAAAACATGTTTTTCAATGGCAAAAATCAATGAATATTGTAAATGCACAAACAGTAATATCTCCACATTGCAAGGTGCAATTCTGAAATTTTTTGCTTTTTCCTGCTAATCCTAGCATGATAAAGAAGATTCAAAGAGAGTGAGATGCCAGCTCCTTTCATTCAGTCAGTAGCTTCAAACATTTCTGGACGTTTTTCAATGGCAAAAATCAATGAATATTGTAAATGCACAAACAGTAATATCTCCACATTGCAAGGTGCAATTCTGAAATTTTTTGCTTTTTCCTGTTAATCCTAGCATGATAAAGAAGATTCAGAGAGTGAGATGCCAGCTCCTTTCATTCAGTCAGTAGCTTCAAACATTTCTGGTATATGAAAAACATGTTTTTCAATGGCAAAAATCAATGAATATTGTAAATGCACAAACAGTAATATCTCCACATTGCAAGGTGCAATTCTGAAATTTTTTGCTTTTTCCTGCTAATCCTAGCATGATAAAGAAGATTCAAAGAGAGTGAGATGCCAGCTCCTTTCATTCAGTCAGTAGCTTCAAACGTTTCTGGTATATGAAAAACACATGTTTTTCAATGGCAAAAATCAATGAATATTGTAAATGCACAAACAGTAATATCTCCACATTGCAAGGTGCAATTCTGAAATTTTTTGCTTTTTCCTGCTAATCCTAGCATGATAAAGAAGATTCAAAGAGAGTGAGATGCCAGCTCCTTTCATTCAGTCAGTAGCTTCAAACATTTCTGGTATATGAAAAACATGTTTTTCAATGGCAAAAATCAATGAATATTGTAAATGCACAAACAGTAATATCTCCACATTGCAAGGTGCAATTCTGAAATTTTTAGCTTTTTCCTGTTAATCCTAGCATGATAAAGAAGATTCAAAGAGAGTGAGATGCCAGCTCCTTTCATTCAGTCAGTAGCTTCAAACATTTCTGGACGTTTTTCAATGGCAAAAATCAATGAATATTGTAAATGCACAAACAGTAATATCTCCACATTGCAAGGTGCAATTCTGAAATTTTTTGCTTTTTCCTGTTAATCCTAGCATGATAAAGAAGATTCAGAGAGTGAGATGCCAGCTCCTTTCATTCAGTCAGTAGCTTCAAACATTTCTGGTATATGAAAAACGTTTTTCAATGGCAAAAATCAATGAATATTGTAAATGCACAAACAGTAATATCTCCACATTGCAAGGTGCAATTCTGAAATTTTTTGCTTTTTCCTGCTAATCCTAGCATGATAAAGAAGATTCAAAGAGAGTGAGATGCCAGCTCCTTTCATTCAGTCAGTAGCTTCAAACATTTCTGGTATATGAAAAACATGTTTTTCAATGGCAAAAATCAATGAATATTGTAAATGCACAAACAGTAATATCTCCACATTGCAAGGTGCAATTCTGAAATTTTTTGCTTTTTCCTGCTAATCCTAGCATGATAAAGAAGATTCAAAGAGAGTGAGATGCCAGCTCCTTTCATTCAGTCAGTAGCTTCAAACATTTCTGGTATATGAAAAACATGTTTTTCAATGGCAAAAATCAATGAATATTGTAAATGCACAAACAGTAATATCTCCACATTGCAAGGTGCAATTCTGAAATTTTTTGCTTTTTCCTGTTAATCCTAGCATGATAAAGAAGATTCAAAGAGAGTGAGATGCCAGCTCCTTTCATTCAGTCAGTAGCTTCAAACATTTCTGGTATATGAAAAACATGTTTTTCAATGGCAAAAATCAATGAATATTGTAAATGCACAAACAGTAATATCTCCACATTGCAAGGTGCAATTCTGAAATTTTTTGCTTTTTCCTGCTAATCCTAGCATGATAAAGAAGATTCAAAGAGAGTGAGATGCCAGCTCCTTTCATTCAGTCAGTAGCTTCAAACATTTCTGGTATATGAAAAACATGTTTTTCAATGGCAAAAATCAATGAATATTGTAAATGCACAAACAGTAATATCTCCACATTGCAAGGTGCAATTCTGAAATTTTTAGCTTTTTCCTGCTAATCCTAGCATGATAAAGAAGATTCAAAGAGAGTGAGATGCCAGCTCCTTTCATTCAGTCAGTAGCTTCAAACATTTCTGGACGTTTTTCAATGGCAAAAATCAATGAATATTGTAAATGCACAAACAGTAATATCTCCACATTGCAAGGTGCAATTCTGAAATTTTTTGCTTTTTCCTGTTAATCCTAGCATGATAAAGAAGATTCAAAGAGAGTGAGATGCCAGCTCCTTTCATTCAGTCAGTAGCTTCAAACATTTCTGGTATATGAAAAACGTTTTTCAATGGCAAAAATCAATGAATATTGTAAATGCACAAACAGTAATATCTCCACATTGCAAGGTGCAATTCTGAAATTTTTTGCTTTTTCCTGCTAATCCTAGCATGATAAAGAAGATTCAAAGAGAGTGAGATGCCAGCTCCTTTCATTCAGTCAGTAGCTTCAAACATTTCTGGTATATGAAAAACATGTTTTTCAATGGCAAAAATCAATGAATATTGTAAATGCACAAACAGTAATATCTCCACATTGCAAGGTGCAATTCTGAAATTTTTTGCTTTTTCCTGCTAATCCTAGCATGATAAAGAAGATTCAAAGAGAGTGAGATGCCAGCTCCTTTCATTCAGTCAGTAGCTTCAAACATTTCTGGACGTTTTTCAATGGCAAAAATCAATGAATATTGTAAATGCACAAACAGTAATATCTCCACATTGCAAGGTGCAATTCTGAAATTTTTTGCTTTTTCCTGTTAATCCTAGCATGATAAAGAAGATTCAAAGAGAGTGAGATGCCAGCTCCTTTCATTCAGTCAGTAGCTTCAAACATTTCTGGTATATGAAAAACATGTTTTTCAATGGCAAAAATCAATGAATATTGTAAATGCACAAACAGTAATATCTCCACATTGCAAGATGAAATTCTGAAATTTTTTGCTTTTTCCTGTTAATCCTAGCATGATAAAGAAGATTCAAAGAGAGTGAGATGCCAGCTCCTTTCATTCAGTCAGTAGCTTCAAACATTTCTGGTATATGAAAAACATGTTTTTCAATGGCAAAAATCAATGAATATTGTAAATGCACAAACAGTAATATCTCCACATTGCAAGGTGCAATTCTGAAATTTTTTGCTTTTTCCTGCTAATCCTAGCATGATAAAGAAGATTCAAAGAGAGTGAGATGCCAGCTCCTTTCATTCAGTCAGTAGCTTCAATCATTTCTGGACATTTTTTAATGGCAAAAATCAATGAATATTGTAAATGCACAAACACTAATATCTCCACATTGCAAGGTGCAATTCTGAAATTTTTTGCTTTTTCCTGTTAATCCTAGCCTGATAAAGAAGATTCGAAAAGAGTGAGATGCCAGCTCCTTTCATTCAGTCAGTAGCTTCAATCATTTCTGGACGTTTTTCAATGGCAAAAATCAATGAATATTGTAAATGCACAAACAGTAATATCTCCACATTGCAAGGTGCAATTCTGAAATTTTTTGCTTTTTCCTGTTAATCCTAGCATGATAAAGAAGATTCAAAGAGAGTGAGATGCCAGCTCCTTTCATTCAGTCAGTAGCTTCAAACATTTCTGGTATATGAAAAACGTTTTTCAATGGCAAAAATCAATGAATATTGTAAATGCACAAACAGTAATATCTCCACATTGCAAGGTGCAATTCTGAAATTTTTTGCTTTTTCCTGCTAATCCTAGCATGATAAAGAAGATTCAAAGAGAGTGAGATGCCAGCTCCTTTCATTCAGTCAGTAGCTTCAAACATTTCTGGTATATGAAAAACATGTTTTTCAATGGCAAAAATCAATGAATATTGTAAATGCACAAACAGTAATATCTCCACATTGCAAGGTGCAATTCTGAAATTTTTTGCTTTTTCCTGCTAATCCTAGCATGATAAAGAAGATTCAAAGAGAGTGAGATGCCAGCTCCTTTCATTCAGTCAGTAGCTTCAAACATTTCTGGACGTTTTTCAATGGCAAAAATCAATGAATATTGTAAATGCACAAACAGTAATATCTCCACATTGCAAGGTGCAATTCTGAAATTTTTTGCTTTTTCCTGTTAATCCTAGCATGATAAAAAAGATTCAAAGAGAGTGAGATGCCAGCTCCTTTCATTCAGTCAGTAGCTTCAAACATTTCTGGTATATGAAAAACATGTTTTTCAATGGCAAAAATCAATGAATATTGTAAATGCACAAACAGTAATATCTCCACATTGCAAGGTGCAATTCTGAAATTTTTTGCTTTTTCCTGTTAATCCTAGCATGATAAAGAAGATTCAAAGAGAGTGACATGCCAGCTCCTTTCATTCAGTCAGTAGCTTCAAACATTTCTGGTATATGAAAAACATGTTTTTCAATGGCAAAAATCAATGAATATTGTAAATGCACAAACAGTAATATCTCCACATTGCAAGGTGCAATTCTGAAATTTTTTGCTTTTTCCTGCTAATCCTAGCATGATAAAGAAGATTCAAAGAGAGTGAGATGCCAGCTCCTTTCATTCAGTCAGTAGCTTCAAACATTTCTGGACGTTTTTCAATGGCAAAAATCAATGAATATTGTAAATGCACAAACAGTAATATCTCCACATTGCAAGGTGCAATTCTGAAATTTTTTGCTTTTTCCTGTTAATCCTAGCATGATAAAGAAGATTCAGAGAGTGAGATGCCAGCTCCTTTCATTCAGTCAGTAGCTTCAAACATTTCTGGTATATGAAAAACATGTTTTTCAATGGCAAAAATCAATGAATATTGTAAATGCACAAACAGTAATATCTCCACATTGCAAGGTGCAATTCTGAAATTTTTTGCTTTTTCCTGCTAATCCTAGCATGATAAAGAAGATTCAAAGAGAGTGAGTTGCCAGCTCCTTTCATTCAGTCAGTAGCTTCAAACATTTCTGGTATATGAAAAACACATGTTTTTCAATGGCAAAAATCAATGAATATTGTAAATGCACAAACAGTAATATCTCCACATTGCAAGGTGCAATTCTGAAATTTTTTGCTTTTTCCTGCTAATCCTAGCATGATAAAGAAGATTCAAAGAGAGTGAGATGCCAGCTCCTTTCATTCAGTCAGTAGCTTCAAACATTTCTGGTATATGAAAAACATGTTTTTCAATGGCAAAAATCAATGAATATTGTAAATGCACAAACAGTAATATCTCCACATTGCAAGGTGCAATTCTGAAATTTTTAGCTTTTTCCTGTTAATCCTAGCATGATAAAGAAGATTCAAAGAGAGTGAGATGCCAGCTCCTTTCATTCAGTCAGTAGCTTCAAACATTTCTGGACGTTTTTCAATGGCAAAAATCAATGAATATTGTAAATGCACAAACAGTAATATCTCCACATTGCAAGGTGCAATTCTGAAATTTTTTGCTTTTTCCTGTTAATCCTAGCATGATAAAGAAGATTCAAAGAGAGTGAGATGCCAGCTCCTTTCATTCAGTCAGTAGCTTCAAACATTTCTGGTATATGAAAAACGTTTTTCAATGGCAAAAATCAATGAATATTGTAAATGCACAAACAGTAATATCTCCACATTGCAAGGTGCAATTCTGAAATTTTTTGCTTTTTCCTGCTAATCCTAGCATGATAAAGAAGATTCAAAGAGAGTGAGATGCCAGCTCCTTTCATTCAGTCAGTAGCTTCAAACATTTCTGGTATATGAAAAACATGTTTTTCAATGGCAAAAATCAATGAATATTGTAAATGCACAAACAGTAATATCTCCACATTGCAAGGTGCAATTCTGAAATTTTTTGCTTTTTCCTGCTAATCCTAGCATGATAAAGAAGATTCAAAGAGAGTGAGATGCCAGCTCCTTTCATTCAGTCAGTAGCTTCAAACATTTCTGGTATATGAAAAACATGTTTTTCAATGGCAAAAATCAATGAATATTGTAAATGCACAAACAGTAATATCTCCACATTGCAAGGTGAAATTCTGAAATTTTTTGCTTTTTCCTGTTAATCCTAGCATGATAAAGAAGATTCAAAGAGAGTGAGATGCCAGCTCCTTTCATTCAGTCAGTAGCTTCAAACATTTCTGGTATATGAAAAACATGTTTTTCAATGGCAAAAATCAATGAATATTGTAAATGCACAAACAGTAATATCTCCACATTGCAAGGTGCAATTCTGAAATTTTTTGCTTTTTCCTGTTAATCCTAGCATGATAAAGAAGATTCAAAGAGAGTGAGATGCCAGCTCCTTTCATTCAGTCAGTAGCTTCAAACATTTCTGGTATATGAAAAACATGTTTTTCAATGGCAAAAATCAATGAATATTGTAAATGCACAAACAGTAATATCTCCACATTGCAAGGTGCAATTCTGAAATTTTTTGCTTTTTCCTGCTCCTCTTAGCATGATAAAGAAGATTCAAAGAGAGTGAGATGACAGCTCCTTTCATTCAGTCAGTAGCTTCAATCATTTCTGGACGTTTTTCAATGGCAAAAATCAATGAATATTGTAAATGCACAAACAGTAATTTCTCCGCATTGCAAGGTGCAATTCTGAAATTTTTTGCTTTTTCCTGCTCATCTTAGCATGATAAAGAAGATTCAAAGAGAGTGAGATGACAGCTCCTTTCATTCAGTCAGTAGCTTCAATCATTTCTGGACGTTTTTCAATGGCAAAAATCAATGAATATTGTAAATGCACAAACAGTAATTTCTCCGCATTGCAAGGTGCAATTCTGAAATTTTTTGCTTTTTCCTGCTCCTCTTAGCATGATAAAGAAGATTCAAAGAGAGTGAGATGCCAGCTCCTTTCATTCAGTCAGTAGCTTCAAACATTTCTGGTATATGAAAAACATGTTTTTCAATGGCAAAAATCAATGAATATTGTAAATGCACAAACAGTAATATCTCCACATTGCAAGGTGCAATTCTGAAATTCTTTGCTTTTTCCTGCTAATCCTAGCATGATAAAGAAGATTCAAAGAGAGTGAGATGCCAGCTCCTTTCATTCAGTCAGTAGCTTCAAACATTTCTGGTATATGAAAAACATGTTTTTCAATGGCAAAAATCAATGAATATTGTAAATGCACAAACAGTAATATCTCCACATTGCAAGGTGCAATTCTGAAATTTTTAGCTTTTTCCTGTTAATCCTAGCATGATAAAGAAGATTCAAAGAGAGTGAGATGCCAGCTCCTTTCATTCAGTCAGTAGCTTCAAACATTTCTGGACGTTTTTCAATGGCAAAAATCAATGAATATTGTAAATGCACAAACAGTAATATCTCCACATTGCAAGGTGCAATTCTGAAATTTTTTGCTTTTTCCTGTTAATCCTAGCATGATAAAGAAGATTCAAAGAGAGTGAGATGCCAGCTCCTTTCATTCAGTCAGTAGCTTCAAACATTTCTGGTATATGAAAAACATGTTTTTCAATGGCAAAAATCAATGAATATTGTAAATGCACAAACAGTAATATCTCCACATTGCAAGGTGCAATTCTGAAATTTTTTGCTTTTTCCTGCTAATCCTAGCATGATAAAGAAGATTCAAAGAGAGTGAGATGCCAGCTCCTTTCATTCAGTCAGTAGCTTCAAACATTTCTGGTACATGAAAAACATGTTTTTCAATGGCAAAAATCAATGAATATTGTAAATGCACAAACAGTAATATCTCCACATTGCAAGGTGCAATTCTGAAATTTTTTGCTTTTTCCTGCTAATCCTAGCATGATAAAGAAGATTCAAAGAGAGTGAGATGCCAGCTCCTTTCATTCAGTTAGTAGCTTCAAACATTTCTGGACGTTTTTCAATGGCAAAAATCAATGAATATTGTAAATGCACAAACAGTAATATCTCCACATTGCAAGGTGCAATTCTGAAATTTTTTGCTTTTTCCTGTTAATCCTAGCATGATAAAGAAGATTCAAAGAGAGTGAGATGCCAGCTCCTTTCATTCAGTCAGTAGCTTCAAACATTTCTGGACGTTTTTCAATGGCAAAAATCAATGAATATTGTAAATGCACAAACAGTAATATCTCCACATTGCAAGGTGCAATTCTGAAATTTTTTGCTTTTTCCTGTTAATCCTAGCATGATAAAGAAGATTCAAAGAGAGTGAGATGCCAGCTCCTTTCATTCAGTCAGTAGCTTCAAACATTTCTGGTATATGAAAAACATGTTTTTCAATGGCAAAAATCAATGAATATTGTAAATGCACAAACAGTAATATCTCCACATTGCAAGGTGCAATTCTGAAATTTTTTGCTTTTTCCTGTTAATCCTAGCATGATAAAGAAGATTCAAAGAGAGTGAGATGCCAGCTCCTTTCATTCAGTCAGTAGCTTCAAACATTTCTGGTATATGAAAAACATGTTTTTCAATGGCAAAAATCAATGAATATTTTAAATGCACAAACAGTAATATCTCCACATTGCAAGGTGCAATTCTGAAATTTTTTGCTTTTTCCTGCTAATCCTAGCATGATAAAGAAGATTCAAAGAGAGTGAGATGCCAGCTCCTTTCATTCAGTCAGTAGCTTCAAACATTTCTGGACGTTTTTCAATGGCAAAAATCAATGAATATTGTAAATGCACAAACAGTAATATCTCCACATTGCAAGGTGCAATTCTGAAATTTTTTGCTTTTTCCTGTTAATCCTAGCATGATAAAGAAGATTCAAAGAGAGTGAGATGCCAGCTCCTTTCATTCAGTCAGTAGCTTCAAACATTTCTGGTATATGAAAAACATGTTTTTCAATGGCAAAAATAAATGAATATTGTAAATGCACAAACAGTAATATCTCCACATTGCAAGGTGAAATTCTGAAATTTTTTGCTTTTTCCTGTTAATCCTAGCATGATAAAGAAGATTCAAAGAGAGTGAGATGCCAGCTCCTTTCATTCAGTCAGTAGCTTCAAACATTTCTGGTATATGAAAAACATGTTTTTCAATGGCAAAAATCAATGAATATTGTAAATGCACAAACAGTAATATCTCCACATTGCAAGGTGCAATTCTGAAATTTTTTGCTTTTTCCTGCTAATCCTAGCATGATAAAGAAGATTCAAAGAGAGTGAGATGCCAGCTCTTTTCATTCAGTCAGTAGCTTCAATCATTTCTGGACATTTTTCAATGGCAAAAATCAATGAATATTGTAAATGCACAAACAGTAATTTCTCCGCATTGCAAGGTGCAATTCTGAAATTTTTTGCTTTTTCCTGCTCCTCTTAGCATGATAAAGAAGATTCAAAGAGAGTGAGATGACAGCTCCTTTCATTCAGTCAGTAGCTTCAATCATTTCTGGACGTTTTTCAATGGCAAAAATCAATGAATATTGTAAATGCACAAACAGTAATTTCTCCGCATTGCAAGGTGCAATTCTGAAATTTTTTGCTTTTTCCTGCTCCTCTTAGCATGATAAAGAAGATTCAAAGAGAGTGAGATGCCAGCTCCTTTCATTCAGTCAGTAGCTTCAAACATTTCTGGTATATGAAAAACATGTTTTTCAATGGCAAAAATCAATGAATATTGTAAATGCACAAACAGTAATATCTCCACATTGCAAGGTGCAATTCTGAAATTCTTTGCTTTTTCCTGCTAATCCTAGCATGATAAAGAAGATTCAAAGAGAGTGAGATGCCAGCTCCTTTCATTCAGTCAGTAGCTTCAAACATTTCTGGTATATGAAAAACATGTTTTTCAATGGCAAAAATCAATGAATATTGTAAATGCACAAACAGTAATATCTCCACATTGCAAGGTGCAATTCTGAAATTTTTAGCTTTTTCCTGTTAATCCTAGCATGATAAAGAAGATTCAAAGAGAGTGAGATGCCAGCTCCTTTCATTCAGTCAGTAGCTTCAAACATTTCTGGACGTTTTTCAATGGCAAAAATCAATGAATATTGTAAATGCACAAACAGTAATATCTCCACATTGCAAGGTGCAATTCTGAAATTTTTTGCTTTTTCCTGTTAATCCTAGCATGATAAAGAAGATTCAAAGAGAGTGAGATGCCAGCTCCTTTCATTCAGTCAGTAGCTTCAAACATTTCTGGTATATGAAAAACATGTTTTTCAATGGCAAAAATCAATGAATATTGTAAATGCACAAACAGTAATATCTCCACATTGCAAGGTGCAATTCTGAAATTTTTTGCTTTTTCCTGCTAATCCTAGCATGATAAAGAAGATTCAAAGAGCGTGAGATGCCAGCTCCTTTCATTCAGTCAGTAGCTTCAAACATTTCTGGTATATGAAAAACATGTTTTTCAATGGCAAAAATCAATGAATATTGTAAATGCACAAACAGTAATATCTCCACATTGCAAGGTGCAATTCTGAAATTTTTTGCTTTTTCCTGCTAATACTAGCATGATAAAGAAGATTCAAAGAGAGTGAGATGCCAGCTCCTTTCATTCAGTCAGTAGCTTCAAACATTTCTGGACGTTTTTCAATGGCAAAAATCAATGAATATTGTAAATGCACAAACAGTAATATCTCCACATTGCAAGGTGCAATTCTGAAATTTTTTGCTTTTTCCTGTTAATCCTAGCATGATAAAGAAGATTCAAAGAGAGTGAGATGCCAGCTCCTTTCATTCAGTCAGTAGCTTCAAACATTTCTGGACGTTTTTCAATGGCAAAAATCAATGAATATTGTAAATGCACAAACAGTAATATCTCCACATTGCAAGGTGCAATTCTGAAATTTTTTGCTTTTTCCTGTTAATCCTAGCATGATAAAGAAGATTCAAAGAGAGTGAGATGCCAGCTCCTTTCATTCAGTCAGTAGCTTCAAACATTTCTGGTATATGAAAAACATGTTTTTCAATGGCAAAAATCAATGAATATTGTAAATGCACAAACAGTAATATCTCCACATTGCAAGGTGCAATTCTGAAATTTTTTGCTTTTTCCTGTTAATCCTAGCATGATAAAGAAGATTCAAAGAGAGTGAGATGCCAGCTCCTTTCATTCAGTCAGTAGCTTCAAACATTTCTGGATGTTTTTCAATGGCAAAAATCAATGAATATTGTAAATGCACAAACAGTAATATCTCCACATTGCAAGGTGCAATTCTGAAATTTTTTGCTTTTTCCTGTTAATCCTAGCATGATAAAGAAGATTCAAAGAGAGTGAGATGCCAGCTCCTTTCATTCAGTCAGTAGCTTCAAACATTTCTGGTATATGAAAAACATGTTTTTCAATGGCAAAAATCAATGAATATTGTAAATGCACAAACAGTAATATCTCCACATTGCAAGGTGCAATTCTGAAATTTTTTGCTTTTTCCTGTTAATCCTAGCATGATAAAGAAGATTCAAAGAGAGTGACATGCCAGCTCCTTTCATTCAGTCAGTAGCTTCAAACATTTCTGGTATATGAAAAACATGTTTTTCAATGGCAAAAATCAATGAATATTGTAAATGCACAAACAGTAATATCTCCACATTGCAAGGTGCAATTCTGAAATTTTTTGCTTTTTCCTGCTAATCCTAGCATGATAAAGAAGATTCAAAGAGAGTGAGATGCCAGCTCCTTTCATTCAGTAAGTAGCTTCAAACATTTCTGGACGTTTTTCAATGGCAAAAATCAATGAATATTGTAAATGCACAAACAGTAATATCTCCACATTGCAAGGTGCAATTCTGAAATTTTTTGCTTTTTCCTGTTAATCCTAGCATGATAAAGAAGATTCAAAGAGAGTGAGATGCCAGCTCCTTTCATTCAGTCAGTAGCTTCAAACATTTCTGGTATATGAAAAACATGTTTTTCAATGGCAAAAATCAATGAATATTGTAAATGCACAAACAGTAATATCTCCACATTGCAAGGTGCAATTCTGAAATTTTTTGCTTTTTCCTGCTAATCCTAGCATGATAAAGAAGATTCAAAGAGAGTGAGATGCCAGCTCCTTTCATTCAGTCAGTAGCTTCAAACATTTCTGGTATGTGAAAAACACATGTTTTTCAATGGCAAAAATCAATGAATATTGTAAATGCACAAACAATAATATCTCCACATTGCAAGGTGCAATTCTGAAATTTTTTGCTTTTTCCTGCTAATCCTAGCATGATAAAGAAGATTCAAAGAGAGTGAGATGCCAGCTCCTTTCATTCAGTCAGTAGCTTCAAACATTTCTGGTATATGAAAAACATGTTTTTCAATGGCAAAAATCAATGAATATTGTAAATGCACAAACAGTAATATCTCCACATTGCAAGGTGCAATTCTGAAATTTTTAGCTTTTTCCTGTTAATCCTAGCATGATAAAGAAGATTCAAAGAGAGTGAGATGCCAGCTCCTTTCATTCAGTCAGTAGCTTCAAACATTTCTGGACGTTTTTCAATGGCAAAAATCAATGAATATTGTAAATGCACAAACAGTAATATCTCCACATTGCAAGGTGCAATTCTGAAATTTTTTGCTTTTTCCTGTTAATCCTAGCATGATAAAGAAGATTCAAAGAGAGTGAGATGCCAGCTCCTTTCATTCAGTCAGTAGCTTCAAACATTTCTGGTATATGAAAAACGTTTTTCAATGGCAAAAATCAATGAATATTGTAAATGCACAAACAGTAATATCTCCACATTGCAAGGTGCAATTCTGAAATTTTTTGCTTTTTCCTGCTAATCCTAGCATGATAAAGAAGATTCAAAGAGAGTGAGATGCCAGCTCCTTTCATTCAGTCAGTAGCTTCAAACATTTCTGGTATATGAAAAACATGTTTTTCAATGGCAAAAATCAATGAATATTGTAAATGCACAAACAGTAATATCTCCACATTGCAAGGTGCAATTCTGAAATTTTTTGCTTTTTCCTGCTAATCCTAGCATGATAAAGAAGATTCAAAGAGAGTGAGATGCCAGCTCCTTTCATTCAGTCAGTAGCTTCAAACATTTCTGGACGTTTTTCAATGGCAAAAATCAATGAATATTGTAAATGCACAAACAGTAATATCTCCACATTGCAAGGTGCAATTCTGAAATTTTTTGCTTTTTCCTGTTAATCCTAGCATGATAAAGAAGATTCAAAGAGAGTGAGATGCCAGCTCCTTTCATTCAGTCAGTAGCTTCAAACATTTCTGGTATATGAAAAACATGTTTTTCAATGGCAAAAATCAATGAATATTGTAAATGCACAAACAGTAATATCTCCACATTGCAAGGTGAAATTCTGAAATTTTTTGCTTTTTCCTGTTAATCCTAGCATGATAAAGAAGATTCAAAGAGAGTGAGATGCCAGCTCCTTTCATTCAGTCAGTAGCTTCAAACATTTCTGGTATATGAAAAACATGTTTTTCAATGGCAAAAATCAATGAATATTGTAAATGCACAAACAGTAATATCTCCACATTGCAAGGTGCAATTCTGAAATTTTTTGCTTTTTCCTGCTAATCCTAGCATGATAAAGAAGATTCAAAGAGAGTGAGATGCCAGCTCCTTTCATTCAGTCAGTAGCTTCAATCATTTCTGGACATTTTTTAATGGCAAAAATCAATGAATATTGTAAATGCACAAACACTAATATCTCCACATTGCAAGGTGCAATTCTGAAATTTTTTGCTTTTTCCTGTTAATCCTAGCCTGATATAGAAGATTCGAAAAGAGTGAGATGCCAGCTCCTTTCATTCAGTCAGTAGCTTCAAACATTTCTGGTATATGAAAAACATGTTTTTCAATGGCAAAAATCAATGAATATTGTAAATGCACAAACAGTAATATCTCCACATTGCAAGGTGAAATTCTGAAATTTTTTGCTTTTTCCTGTTAATCCTAGCATGATAAAGAAGATTCAAAGAGAGTGAGATGCCAGCTCCTTTCATTCAGTCAGTAGCTTCAATCATTTCTGGACATTTTTCAATGGCAAAAATCAATGAATATTGTAAATGCACAAACAGTAATTTCTCCGCATTGCAAGGTGCAATTCTGAAATTTTTTGCTTTTTCCTGCTCCTCTTAGCATGATAAAGAAGATTCAAAGAGAGTGAGATGACAGCTCCTTTCATTCAGTCAGTAGCTTCAATCATTTCTGGACGTTTTTCAATGGCAAAAATCAATGAATATTGTAAATGCACAAACAGTAATATCTCCACATTGCAAGGTGCAATTCTGAAATTTTTTGCTTTTTCCTGTTAATCCTAGCATGATAAAGAAGATTCAAAGAGAGTGAGATGCCAGCTCCTTTCATTCAGTCAGTAGCTTCAAACATTTCTGGTATATGAAAAACGTTTTTCAATGGCAAAAATCAATGAATATTGTAAATGCACAAACAGTAATATCTCCACATTGCAAGGTGCAATTCTGAAATTTTTTGCTTTTTCCTGCTAATCCTAGCATGATAAAGAAGATTCAAAGAGAGTGAGATGCCAGCTCCTTTCATTCAGTCAGTAGCTTCAAACATTTCTGGTATATGAAAAACATGTTTTTCAATGGCAAAAATCAATGAATATTGTAAATGCACAAACAGTAATATCTCCACATTGCAAGGTGCAATTCTGAAATTTTTTGCTTTTTCCTGCTAATCCTAGCATGATAAAGAAGATTCAAAGAGAGTGAGATGCCAGCTCCTTTCATTCAGTCAGTAGCTTCAAACATTTCTGGACGTTTTTCAATGGCAAAAATCAATGAATATTGTAAATGCACAAACAGTAATATCTCCACATTGCAAGGTGCAATTCTGAAATTTTTTGCTTTTTCCTGTTAATCCTAGCATGATAAAGAAGATTCAAAGAGAGTGAGATGCCAGCTCCTTTCATTCAGTCAGTAGCTTCAAACATTTCTGGTATATGAAAAACATGTTTTTCAATGGCAAAAATCAATGAATATTGTAAATGCACAAACAGTAATATCTCCACATTGCAAGGTGAAATTCTGAAATTTTTTGCTTTTTCCTGTTAATCCTAGCATGATAAAGAAGATTCAAAGAGAGTGAGATGCCAGCTCCTTTCATTCAGTCAGTAGCTTCAAACATTTCTGGTATATGAAAAACATGTTTTTCAATGGCAAAAATCAATGAATATTGTAAATGCACAAACAGTAATATCTCCACATTGCAAGGTGCAATTCTGAAATTTTTTGCTTTTTCCTGCTTATCCTAGCATGATAAAGAAGATTCAAAGAGAGTGAGATGCCAGCTCCTTTCATTCAGTCAGTAGCTTCAAACATTTCTGGACGTTTTTCAATGGCAAAAATCAATGAATATTGTAAATGCACAAACAGTAATATCTCCACATTGCAAGGTGCAATTCTGAAATTTTTTGCTTTTTCCTGTTAATCCTAGCATGATAAAGAAGATTCAAAGAGAGTGAGATGCCAGCTCCTTTCATTCAGTCAGTAGCTTCAAACATTTCTGGTATATGAAAAACGTTTTTCAATGGCAAAAATCAATGAATATTGTAAATGCACAAACAGTAATATCTCCACATTGCAAGGTGCAATTCTGAAATTTTTTGCTTTTTCCTGCTAATCCTAGCATGATAAAGAAGATTCAAAGAGAGTGAGATGCCAGCTCCTTTCATTCAGTCAGTAGCTTCAAACATTTCTGGTATATGAAAAACATGTTTTTCAATGGCAAAAATCAATGAATATTGTAAATGCACAAACAGTAATATCTCCACATTGCAAGGTGCAATTCTGAAATTTTTTGCTTTTTCCTGCTAATCCTAGCATGATAAAGAAGATTCAAAGAGAGTGAGATGCCAGCTCCTTTCATTCAGTCAGTAGCTTCAAACATTTCTGGACGTTTTTCAATGGCAAAAATCAATGAATATTGTAAATGCACAAACAGTAATATCTCCACATTGCAAGGTGCAATTCTGAAATTTTTTGCTTTTTCCTGTTAATCCTAGCATGATAAAGAAGATTCAAAGAGAGTGAGATGCCAGCTCCTTTCATTCAGTCAGTAGCTTCAAACATTTCTGGTATATGAAAAACATGTTTTTCAATGGCAAAAATCAATGAATATTGTAAATGCACAAACAGTAATATCTCCACATTGCAAGGTGAAATTCTGAAATTTTTTGCTTTTTCCTGTTAATCCTAGCATGATAAAGAAGATTCAAAGAGAGTGAGATGCCAGCTCCTTTCATTCAGTCAGTAGCTTCAAACATTTCTGGTATATGAAAAACATGTTTTTCAATGGCAAAAATCAATGAATATTGTAAATGCACAAACAGTAATATCTCCACATTGCAAGGTGCAATTCTGAAATTTTTTGCTTTTTCCTGCTAATCCTAGCATGATAAAGAAGATTCAAAGAGAGTGAGATGCCAGCTCCTTTCATTCAGTCAGTAGCTTCAATCATTTCTGGACATTTTTTAATGGCAAAAATCAATGAATATTGTAAATGCACAAACACTAATATCTCCACATTGCAAGGTGCAATTCTGAAATTTTTTGCTTTTTCCTGTTAATCCTAGCCTGATAAAGAAGATTCGAAAAGAGTGAGATGCCAGCTCCTTTCATTCAGTCAGTAGCTTCAAACATTTCTGGTATATGAAAAACATGTTTTTCAATGGCAAAAATCAATGAATATTGTAAATGCACAAACAGTAATATCTCCACATTGCAAGGTGAAATTCTGAAATTTTTTGCTTTTTCCTGTTAATCCTAGCATGATAAAGAAGATTCAAAGAGAGTGAGATGCCAGCTCCTTTCATTCAGTCAGTAGCTTCAATCATTTCTGGACATTTTTCAATGGCAAAAATCAATGAATATTGTAAATGCACAAACAGTAATTTCTCCGCATTGCAAGGTGCAATTCTGAAATTTTTTGCTTTTTCCTGCTCCTCTTAGCATGATAAAGAAGATTCAAAGAGAGTGAGATGACAGCTCCTTTCATTCAGTCAGTAGCTTCAATCATTTCTGGACGTTTTTCAATGGCAAAAATCAATGAATATTGTAAATGCACAAACAGTAATATCTCCACATTGCAAGGTGCAATTCTGAAATTTTTTGCTTTTTCCTGTTAATCCTAGCATGATAAAGAAGATTCAAAGAGAGTGAGATGCCAGCTCCTTTCATTCAGTCAGTAGCTTCAAACATTTCTGGTATATGAAAAACGTTTTTCAATGGCAAAAATCAATGAATATTGTAAATGCACAAACAGTAATATCTCCACATTGCAAGGTGCAATTCTGAAATTTTTTGCTTTTTCCTGCTAATCCTAGCATGATAAAGAAGATTCAAAGAGAGTGAGATGCCAGCTCCTTTCATTCAGTCAGTAGCTTCAAACATTTCTGGTATATGAAAAACATGTTTTTCAATGGCAAAAATCAATGAATATTGTAAATGCACAAACAGTAATATCTCCACATTGCAAGGTGCAATTCTGAAATTTTTTGCTTTTTCCTGCTAATCCTAGCATGATAAAGAAGATTCAAAGAGAGTGAGATGCCAGCTCCTTTCATTCAGTCAGTAGCTTCAAACATTTCTGGACGTTTTTCAATGGCAAAAATCAATGAATATTGTAAATGCACAAACAGTAATATCTCCACATTGCAAGGTGCAATTCTGAAATTTTTTGCTTTTTCCTGTTAATCCTAGCATGATAAAGAAGATTCAAAGAGAGTGAGATGCCAGCTCCTTTCATTCAGTCAGTAGCTTCAAACATTTCTGGTATATGAAAAACATGTTTTTCAATGGCAAAAATCAATGAATATTGTAAATGCACAAACAGTAATATCTCCACATTGCAAGGTGAAATTCTGAAATTTTTTGCTTTTTCCTGTTAATCCTAGCATGATAAAGAAGATTCAAAGAGAGTGAGATGCCAGCTCCTTTCATTCAGTCAGTAGCTTCAAACATTTCTGGTATATGAAAAACATGTTTTTCAATGGCAAAAATCAATGAATATTGTAAATGCACAAACAGTAATATCTCCACATTGCAAGGTGCAATTCTGAAATTTTTTGCTTTTTCCTGCTTATCCTAGCATGATAAAGAAGATTCAAAGAGAGTGAGATGCCAGCTCCTTTCATTCAGTCAGTAGCTTCAATCATTTCTGGACATTTTTTAATGGCAAAAATCAATGAATATTGTAAATGCACAAACACTAATATCTCCACATTGCAAGGTGCAATTCTGAAATTTTTTGCTTTTTCCTGTTAATCCTAGCCTGATAAAGAAGATTCGAAAAGAGTGAGATGCCAGCTCCTTTCATTCAGTCAGTAGCTTCAAACATTTCTGGTATATGAAAAACATGTTTTTCAATGGCAAAAATCAATGAATATTGTAAATGCACAAACAGTAATATCTCCACATTGCAAGGTGAAATTCTGAAATTTTTTGCTTTTTCCTGTTAATCCTAGCATGATAAAGAAGATTCAAAGAGAGTGAGATGCCAGCTCCTTTCATTCAGTCAGTAGCTTCAATCATTTCTGGACATTTTTCAATGGCAAAAATCAATGAATATTGTAAATGCACAAACAGTAATTTCTCCGCATTGCAAGGTGCAATTCTGAAATTTTTTGCTTTTTCCTGCTCCTCTTAGCATGATAAAGAAGATTCAAAGAGAGTGAGATGACAGCTCCTTTCATTCAGTCAGTAGCTTCAATCATTTCTGGACGTTTTTCAATGGCAAAAATCAATGAATATTGTAAATGCACAAACAGTAATTTCTCCGCATTGCAAGGTGCAATTCTGAAATTTTTTGCTTTTTCCTGCTCCTCTTAGCATGATAAAGAAGATTCAAAGAGAGTGAGGTGCCAGCTCCTTTCATTCAGTCAGGAGCTTCAAACATTTCTGGTATATGAATAACATGTTTTTCAATGGCAAAAATCAATGAATATTGTAAATGCACAAACAGTAATTTCTCCGCATTGCAAGGTGCAATTCTGAAATTTTTTGCTTTTTCCTGCTCCTCTTAGCATGATAAAGAAGATTCAAAGAGAGTGAGATGCCAGCTCCTTTCATTCAGTCAGTAGCTTCAATCATTTCTGGACGTTTTTCAATGGCAAAAATCAATGAATATTGTAAATGCACAAACAGTAATTTCTCCGCATTGCAAGGTGCAATTCTGAAATTTTTTGCTTTTTCCTGCTCCTCTTAGCATGATAAACAAGATTCAAAGAGAGTGAGATGCCAGCTCCTTTCATTCAGTCAGTAGCTTCAATCATTTCTGGACGTTTTTCAATGGCAAAAATCATTGAATATTGTAAATGCACAAACAGTAATTTCTCCGCATTGCAAGGTGCAATTCTGAAATTTTTTACTTTTTCCTGCTCCTCTTAGCATGATAAAGAAGATTCAAAGAGAGTGAGATGCCAGCTCCTTTCATTCAGTCAGTAGCTTCAATCATTTCTGGTATATGAATAACATGATGTTTTTCATTCGCAAAAATCAATGAATATTGTAAATGCACAAACAGTAATTTCTCCGCATTGCAAGGTGCAATTCTGAAATTTTTTGCTTTTTCCTGCTCCTCTTAGCATGATAAAGAAGATTCAAAGAGAGTGAGATGCCAGCTCCTTTCATTCAGTCAGTAGCTTCAATCATTTCTGGATGTTTTTCAATGGCAAAAATCAATGAATATTGTAAATGCACAAACAGTAATTTCTCCGCATTGCAAGGTGCAATTCTGAAATTTTTTGCTTTTTCCTGCTCCTCTTAGCATGATAAAGAAGATTCAAAGAGAGTGAGATGCCAGCTCCTTTCCTTCAGTCAGTAGCTTCAATCATTTCTGGTATATGAATAACATGATGTTTTTCAATGGCAAAAATCCATGAATTTTGTAAATGCACAAACAGTAATTTCTCCGCATTGCAAGGCGCAATTCTGAAATTTTTTGCTTTTTCCTGCTCCTCTTAGCATGATAAAGAAGATTCAAAGAGAGTGAGATGCCAGCTCCTTTCATTCAGTCAGTAGCTTCAATCATTTCTGGACATTTTTCAATGGCAAAAATCAATGAATATTGTAAATGCACAAACAGTAATTTCTCCGCATTGCAAGGTGCAATTCTGAAATTTTTTGCTTTTTCCTGCTCCTCTTAGCATGATAAAGAAGATTCAAAGAGAGTGAGATGCCAGCTCCTTTCATTCAGTCAGTAGCTTCAATCATTTCTGGACGTTTTTCAATGGCAAAAATCAATGAATATTGTAAATGCACAAACAGTAATTTCTCCGCATTGCAAGGTGCAATTCTGAAATTTTTTGCTTTTTCCTGCTCCTCTTAGCATGATAAAGAAGATTCAAAGAGAGTGAGATGCCAGCTCCTTTCATTCAGTCAGTAGCTTCAATCATTTCTGGACGTTTTTCAATGGCAAAAATCAATGAATATTGTAAATGCACAAACAGTAATTTCTCCGCATTGCAAGGTGCAATTCTGAAATTTTTTGCTTTTTCCTGCTCCTCTTAGCATGATAAAGAAGATTCAAAGAGAGTGAGATGCCAGCTCCTTTCATTCAGTCAGTACCTTCAATCATTTCTGGACGTTTTTCAATGGCAAAAATCAATGAATATTGTAAATGCACAAACAGTAATTTCTCCGCATTGCAAGGTGCAATTCTGAAATTTTTTGCTTTTTCCTGCTCCTCTTAGCATGATAAAGAAGATTCAAAGAGAGTGAGATGCCAGCTCCTTTCATTCAGTCAGTAGCTTCAATCATTTCTGGACGTTTTTCAATGGCAAAAATCAATGAATATTGTAAATGCACAAACTGTAATTTCTCCGCATTGCAAGGTGCAATTCTGAAATTTTTTGCTTTTTCCTGCTCCTCTTAGCATGATAAAGAAGATTCAAAGAGAGTGAGATGCCAGCTCCTTTCATTCTGTCAGTAGCTTCAATCATTTCTGGTATATGAATAACATGATGTTTTTCAATAGCAAAAATCAATGAATATTGTAAATGCACAAACAGTAATTTCTCCGCATTGCAAGGTGCAATTCTGAAATTTTTTGCTTTTTCCTGCTCCTCTTAGCATGATAAAGAAGATTCAAAGAGAGTGAGATGCCAGCTCCTTTCATTCAGTCAGTAGCTTCAATCATTTCTGGACATTTTTCAATGGCAAAAATCAATGAATATTGTAAATGCACAAACAGTAATTTCTCCGCATTGCAAGGTGCAATTCTGAAATTTTTTGCTTTTTCCTGCTCCTCGTAGCATGATAAACAAGATTCAAAGAGAGTGAGATGCCATCTCCTTTCATTCAGTCAGTAGCTTCAATCATTTCTGGACGTTTTTCAATGGCAAAAATCAATGAATATTGTAAATGCACAAACAGTAATTTCTCCGCATTGCAAGGTGCAATTCTGAAATTTTTTGCTTTTTCCTGCTCCTCTTAGCATGATAAAGAAGATTCAAAGAGAGTGAGATGCCAGCTCCTTTCATTCAGTCAGTAGCTTCAATCATTTCTGGTATATGAATAACATGATGTTTTTCAATGGCAAAAATCAATGAATATTGTAAATGCACAAACAGTAATTTCTCCGCATTGCAAGGTGCAATTCTGAAATTTTTTGCTTTTTCCTGCTCCTCTTAGCATGATAAAGAAGATTCAAAGAGAGTGAGATGCCAGCTCCTTTCATTCAGTCAGTAGCTTCAATCATTTCTGGACATTTTTCAATGGCAAAAATCAATGAATATTGTAAATGCACAAACAGTAATTTCTCCGCATTGCAAGGTGCAATTCTGAAATTTTTTGCTTTTTCCTGCTCCTCTTAGCATGATAAACAAGATTCAAAGAGAGTGAGATGCCAGCTCCTTTCATTCAGTCAGTAGCTTCAATCATTTCTGGACGTTTTTCAATGGCAAAAATCATTGAATATTGTAAATGCACAAACAGTAATTTCTCCGCATTGCAAGGTGCAATTCTGAAATTTTTTACTTTTTCCTGCTCCTCTTAGCATGATAAAGAAGATTCAAAGAGAGTGAGATGCCAGCTCCTTTCATTCAGTCAGTAGCTTCAATCATTTCTGGTATATGAATAACATGATGTTTTTCAATCGCAAAAATCAATGAATATTGTAAATGCACAAACAGTAATTTCACCGCATTGCAAGGTGCAATTCTGAAATTTTTTGCTTTTTCCTGCTCCTCTTAGCATGATAAAGAAGATTCATAGAGAGTGAGATGCCAGCTCCTTTCATTCAGTCAGTAGCTACAATCATTTCTGGATGTTTTTCAATGGCAAAAATCAATGAATATTGTAAATGCACAAACAGTAATTTCTCCGCATTGCAAGGTGCAATTCTGAAATTTTTTGCTTTTTCCTGCTCCTCTTAGCATGATAAAGAAGATTCAAAGAGAGTGAGATGCCAGCTCCTTTCCTTCAGTCAGTAGCTTCAATCATTTCTGGTATATGAATAACATGATGTTTTTCAATGGCAAAAATCAATGAATTTTGTAAATGCACAAACAGTAATTTCTCCGCATTGCAAGGCGCAATTCTGAAATTTTTTGCTTTTTCCTGCTCCTCTTAGCATGATAAAGAAGATTCAAAGAGAGTGAGATGCCAGCTCCTTTCATTCAGTCAGTAGCTTCAATCATTTCTGGACATTTTTCAATGGCAAAAATCAATGAATATTGTAAATGCACAAACAGTAATTTCTCCGCATTGCAAGGTGCAATTCTGAAATTTTTTGCTTTTTCCTGCTCCTCTTAGCATGATAAAGAAGATTCAAAGAGAGTGAGATGCCAGCTCCTTTCATTCAGTCAGTAGCTTCAATCATTTCTGGACGTTTTTCAATGGCAAAAATCAATGAATATTGTAAATGCACAAACAGTAATTTCTCCGCATTGCAAGGTGCAATTCTGAAATTTTTTGCTTTTTCCTGCTCCTCTTAGCATGATAAAGAAGATTCAAAGAGAGTGATATGCCAGCTCCTTTCATTCAGTCAGTACCTTCAATCATTTCTGGACGTTTTTCAATGGCAAAAATCAATGAATATTGTAAATGCACAAACAGTAATTTCTCCGCATTGCAAGGTGCAATTCTGAAATTTTTTGCTTTTTCCTGCTCCTCTTAGCATGATAAAGAAGATTCAAAGAGAGTGAGATGCCAGCTCCTTTCATTCAGTCAGTAGCTTCAATCATTTCTGGACGTTTTTCAATGGCAAAAATCAATGAATATTGTAAATGCACAAACTGTAATTTCTCCGCATTGCAAGGTGCAATTCTGAAATTTTTTGCTTTTTCCTGCTCCTCTTAGCATGATAAAGAAGATTCAAAGAGAGTGAGATGCCAGCTCCTTTCATTCAGTCAGTAGCTTCAATCATTTCTGGTATATGAATAACATGATGTTTTTCAATAGCAAAAATCAATGAATATTGTAAATGCACAAACAGTAATTTCTCCGCATTGCAAGGTGCAATTCTGAAATTTTTTGCTTTTTCCTGCTCCTCTTAGCATGATAAAGAAGATTCAAAGAGAGTGAGATGCCAGCTCCTTTCATTCAGTCAGTAGCTTCAATCATTTCTGGACGTTTTTCAATGGCAAAAATCAATGAATATTGTAAATGCACAAACAGTAATTTCTCCACATTGCAAGGTGCAATTCTGAAATTTTTTGCTTTTTCCTGCTCCTCTTAGCATGATAAACAAGATTCAAAGAGAGTGAGATGCCAGCTCCTTTCATTCAGTCAGTAGCTTCAATCATTTCTGGACGTTTTTCAATGGCAAAAATCATTGAATATTGTAAATGCACAAACAGTAATTTCTCCGCATTGCAAGGTGCAATTCTGAAATTTTTTACTTTTTCCTGCTCCTCTTAGCATGATAAAGAAGATTCAAAGAGAGTGAGATGCCAGCTCCTTTCATTCAGTCAGTAGCTTCAATCATTTCTGGACGTTTTTCAATGGCAAAAATCAATGAATATTGTAAATGCACAAACAGTAATTTCTCCGCATTGCAAGGTGCAATTCTGAAATTTTTTGCTTTTTCCTGCTCCTCTTAGCATGATAAAGAAGATTCAAAGAGAGTGAGATGCCAGCTCCTTTCCTTCAGTCAGTAGCTTCAATCATTTCTGGTATATGAATAACATGATGTTTTTCAAAGGCAAAAATCAATGAATTTTGTAAATGCACAAACAGTAATTTCTCCGCATTGCAAGGCGCAATTCTGAAATTTTTTGCTTTTTCCTGCTCCTCTTAGCATGATAAAGAAGATTCAAAGAGAGTGAGATGCCAGCTCCTTTCATTCAGTCAGTAGCTTCAATCATTTCTGGACGTTTTTCAATGGCAAAAATCAATGAATATTGTAAATGCACAAACAGTAATTTCTCCGCATTGCAAGGTGCAATTCTGAAATTTTTTGCTTTTTCCTGCTCCTCTTAGCATGATAAAGAAGATTCAAAGAGAGTGAGATGCCAGCTCCTTTCATTCAGTCAGTAGCTTCAATCATTTCTGGTATATGAATAACATGATGTTTTTCAATGGCAAAAATCAATGAATATTGTAAATGCACAAACAGTAATTTCTCCGCATTGCAAGGTGCAATTCTGAAATTTTTTGCTTTTTCCTGCTCCTCTTAGCATGATAAAGAAGATTCAAAGAGAGTGAGATGCCAGCTCCT